>NW_028280853.1:1407500-1482500 GCF_059751285.1 Brachycentrus maculatus
TTTTAAGTATGCCAAAAAGAATTGAGGCAGTTATTTCTGCCAAAGGTGGAAATACTAAATACTATCTATATTTATATGAAAATATATGCATAATTTAAGCGTAATAAAGTGTTCATGTGTAAATAAAATTCAATGTTGTTTTATTCAAGGTTTTCTCTGAGTTTTTCCTGTTTGAATTGAGAAAATGCGCGAAATTCTGCGTGGCCCTAATTCATTGAGTAGATACTGTATATATATATATATATATATATATATATATATATATATATATATATATATATATGATAACTTTGGATTTTTTATAAATTTAAAACATATATTTTTTTAATGAAGACTTTATAGTAAAATACACTGTTAAGAATACAACTTTGCGGTGCCCCTAACTTTTTCTTTTGTTGACTTTTTTTCTTTCTTAGGGATACATATGTGGAGAGGCTTCCCGGAGAGTCAGCCAATGACAGAAATGACCGTGCCATTCGCGTGGCGACAGCTTGGTACGATAAACACATATCTCTGAGTCACGGTGGCAAAGCCAAGGATGAATCAAAACTCCGCGTCATTTTGCTGACGGACGACGGAGAAAACTTTAATAAGGCTACAGCGGAAGGCATCATTGTGAGCAAAGGTAGTCTATACTTTCTTTTTATTATTTATATTAATTACTTTATTTTTCTGGTGGAAGACATGGGACATAGTTGGGAATCTACTCTATGGTAATGAGCAAATGCTGAGAAGTTCCTGATTGGCTCTCATTAGTTTACCCTTCCTGTTCCCAACACAGATTAAAATGAAACATGTTCTTAGCTAGAAGAAACAAAAATACACTTCTTGATCTATAAACCTTGTACATAATAAGCAAGATAATAATAAATATAACTCCCATCTAAAAAGAAACCCTGTACTCCAGGGGAATATAAACTTAGCCCCATTTGTCAAGACTTTTTACTTGTTGAATTGCATGATGACTTTCAAATCCTGTCTCCTGTTTAGTATTATAAATTTTCAAGTATTGTAATCTTTTTTCATTTTTGTTTTGTGAATGTTTTTCAGTTAATCTTTTGTATATTTATCCGAAAACAATTGCAAAAATTTCTATGTTTAGATTGGGCCCCTCGCTACTTTATTTTAGGTATATCAGAAATAACAATTTCCTAATCATTTCAGTTAGAACATATGTAACCACCCTGGTCGGATGTATGGGCCTGGAAGACAAGCTGTCGCACCGGGACTTTGTGCTGGAGGACAGCAACAAGGAGGCCTTGTTCCCTCCCCACCTGACTCCTGCTCAGGTCCACGAAGGCATAAAGGCCGGGAAACTGCTGCAAGGATCCTTCCTCGCTTCCAGGGATAACTTTCTGGAAGGTTCTGTCAATGTTGAAGGATATTCCAAGTTTGTACGTATCTATTCCTGGTTTACTTTGCACATACATAACATAATTTTATCAGATCTATAAGGTTAAGTCCCAATTTGTTATGGAGCGATATACGCTAAAAAAGAGCACTGAAATGCTTGAATCATTTTGTGACCATTTTGCATAAAATATTTTGCCAACTTGACATTTCAGAATTCGTTTATGCAAAGTGTGTTAAAAAAGTAATGGGAATTTCAAAATTTTGCGGGTTTGGAGAGTTTGATTGTTATTTTTTTTTTATATGTTATGTTGGTTTGTTTAAAATTGTCAGCTGTATTCATTATTTAGTTTGTCTGTGGCAGCCGCTGAGGTTAGACGTGTTTTTATGAACTCAGTAATTTTTGTATTTTTATAAAGATGGATCAAAGAATTTGTATCAAATTTTGCATAAAAAATTGAATAAAGTGCAACAAAGTGTGTCGTATTATATAGACACTTGATGTCATAGAAACACAGCCATTTAATATATGAAAAATTAACATTTCTTTTAAGATTTTGGTTCAAGGAAGAGTTGGATTAAATCGCGCCGTCGACGGAGACATAGTAGCGCTCGAGTTGCTTCCCGAAGACCAATGGACCAGTCCAAGCGAGATAGTTCTAGAAGACGTTGAAGAAGAGCCTGCAGATTTGCTGGAAGATGAGAAGCTCCTTCTATCAGATGAAAAGAAGAGCAAAAAGAAAGTTGTGGATAAACAGCCAACGGGAAAAGTTGTCGGAATCATCAGGAGAAAGTGGAGACAATACTGTGGTATTTTACAACCCAGTATTATAAAAAGTAAGAATAGAAAAATACTAATCAAAAGATTTACATAAGTTAAACCAATTTAATACATGTGGCATTTCAAAGTCAACTAAAAATGTTTCTACAAGCACCTATGACTCTTGCACTGTCGCAATAGATATGCACAGGTAACAGTGAAGGCAGGATCTTTATCTGACGCTGAACTATGTATTAGACTCTTACAATGTCTAAAAATAGAAATCCTTAAATTGTGTCAAGAGCTCCATCATATGTATGATCTAAGCAAAAGTGTAGTATATTCCAACCACCATTTAGAGATTTGGCGTTTAATTTGCAGAACTAAATTTTAATTTAAATATTAAATATCAAACACTGATTTTTAGAGACTATTAAACTGTCCACCTCCATGGTGTAATGTTTAGCGTGTTTAGCTACCATGCTGGAGGTCACGGGTTCGATTCCCAGGGGGGAGTGAAAATAAATATTAGTGATTTTAAATTCCAATATTTATTTAATATTACCCTGGACTGGATCCTGAAGCACAGGAGTGATCGCGTTGCCTTCATGTAAATAATGATCAAGATAATACTGGGTTTATATAATGCAGTGCCCTATGCACCATTGGGTGCGGGTGAGGGTTAGAAGAAGAAGAAGAAATTGTATTTGATTATTAAAAACACGTAAAAATAAAATTTGTGACAATTGGTTTGTCTTGTTATGGCATTAGTTAGAAAATGCCATAACAAGGCGAAACAATTGTCAATTGTAACAACAATTTTAGTTTTTTTATGTTTCTAACAAACAAAAATAATAAATACAAAATAAATAAAATTCAATTTGGTAGACTAAAAATCAGCTTTTGATTTTTAATATTTAATAGATAAATATTCCAACCACATTTATTTTATTCCACGCTATTTGTAATTCAAAACGTTTGCATAGTTTTATGTTTTATTCCGCAGGCAGTATTCGGCACATCTTTGTACCTGCCGAGCGTAAAATACCCAAGGTGCGAATAGAAACCAGGCAGTCCGAGATCCTGAGCTCGCAGAGGATTATCGTGGCCATCGACTCCTGGCCCAGGAGCTCCCGGTATCCGCTAGGACATTTCGTCCGCGCCCTCGGCAAGATTGGTGACAAGGAAACCGAGAATGAAGTGCTTCTTCTGGAGCATGACGTTCCTCACAGCAAATTCAGTGAGGCCGTTTTGAGTTTCCTGCCCAAACTACCCTGGGTCATCACAGATGAGGTAAGGCACATTTAAAATAGTTTTTATTCTCAATATTAGTATTATCGATAAAATTAAGAAAGGTGTGTTGAGATGGTTTGGAGAGGCAGGCGCTGTGGCGTAGTTGGGTAGACGCTCGACTGCGAAACTGGGGTCGCGGGTTCGATTCCCGCCAATTGCAAAATGAATTCAAGAAAGATTTATTTTCAATTGGTCTGGGTGTTTGTGATGTGTTTTTCACATTTACGTTCCCTATCCTTACTATCCTACCTGCAGACAAGCATCTAAAATAGACACTTTGCGGGTTATTCCTTTTAAAAAAAAAAAATAAATAAATAAATATGTAGAACGAATGAGTGAGGAAAGAACGGTAAAACAAATTTATGAGGCGAATTTAATTGGAAAAAGGAGCAGAGGAAGACCGAGAAAAACTTGTCACGATCAAGTATGCCAAATACTTGAAAGTGGTCAGGTTATGAGGAGATGCATGAACGTGGAGAGGCGAAGAATGTTTGCAAAGACAGAGTGGTGTGGCGTTCTGTTCTCTCTGCCTACCCCTGCGGAGAAGCGGCGTGATGGTTAGTTAGTTACTTACTAATATTTCAAGTGTGTCCAAAATTGGACACACTCAGAGTTTTGTGAATAAACTGGAATAAATCAATTTGATACAATTGAAAATAGTATTTTCAGGCATCTCCGAGTAAAACAATTTGTTTTTTTTTGTTGCATGTATTTCATGTAGGTATTTGCCAATATACTAATTTCAACCATAGATGTCGCAGATGAAGTTTTACTTGAGAAATGGAGATGTTTTGAATTGAATCATGTGTATAACTTTCCGAAATTTTAATATTTATTTATGTTATTTATTTATGTACATTTTAGCACTATATCATTTTAAAGCTCTTCAATACTTGTATCATCCGATGATAGTTTTTGTATGGAATTTTGAGAGGAAGCTGAAATTATTTTTAGTTTTTGCTTTATTTTCTTAATTTTTTTAAATATTGCTTTACAAATTCAGCAGGTCGAAAATCTTACCATTTACGATCGCATTTATGAGCCTTGATTCACATTTCGGTTTAGGTTGAGTTACAAATTTGGCTTTTGTTTTTCTTCTTAAAATGAGTATTTCTAAATTTTTAAGGGCTTCTTGATTACGCTAGAAACAAACATAAAACAATTTTGATTCAAAGATTAAAACCATATTGTATTCTGTAAGAATGAAATTGGTTCTCTTACGTGAACATCGTTTAGGAGTCTCTCAAATGATTCCGGTGTCCTACACCGTTTTGTCTTCTCCCACGATTTGAATAATGGAATATCCCTTATATTTATTGATCTCTCTATCTCCTTTATCTCTGCAAGATGTTAGATTATTATGATTATAATAATCAACAATTGAGATTGATAAAAGAAGTCAACAGACTTTTTTTTCTTCATATTGCTGATGATTTTGTCAATTTGTATGTGATACATAGTCAAAAAATGCCCATAGAAGGCAAAATAACTTGTTTTAAGGGAATAACCTGCTAAGCCTCTTTATTTTAGAGACTTACAGGTAGGATAGTGACGATGGAGAAGGAAGGTATGTTTTTTTAGGTTCATTGGGCACCTGGCAGAAATCGAACTCGCAATAGCAGTTTTGCAGTAGAGGGTCTATCCAATTATTTTTCAAACCCTTATCCGCACCCAGTGGTGCATAGGGCACTGCATAATATCAACGCAGTGTTATCTTGATCGTTAACACATGAAGCATGAAGCTTGAAGGTGATCAGCCCTCCGCTTCAGATACCAGTCCAGGGTAATATTAAATAAATATTAGAGTGAAAAAATCACTTAAATTTATTTGACCCCCCCACTGGGAATCGAACCCGGGGCCTTCGGAACGGTAGCTGAGCTTGCTGACCATTACACTACGGAGGCGGACAAAATCCAATTACACCAGTGTCTTATCTATATTAATGCATGATTTACTCATATTTGCTGTCTCAATTTCCATTCACCTTCAATAGCAGGTCATTTAAATTCAAGAGAAATTTTGTGAACTCAAAATCAATTTTTGGTCTGAGCTTTAAATTTGTGTTAAATACACTTCTCAGAAATCAATCTACTTTACTTTCAAAATCCACAACTGTACTTTACAATACATTTTAATGGAATGCATAATACCTTCTGCTTCTAACTTCTGGAGTTGTTCTAATGCTTCGTTCTTCCCGTTCCTAATAATATTTCTCTGGAACTTCATTGTATCAATTGTGGTTTGGATGCATCTTATTTCCGAATACAGCAAATCTAATTCCCTGGCTTCTTTTTCTAAATCTTTTTGAAGTTCTCTGTTACCACAATAAGTAAATGTTATGATTCGATAGAAATATAAATTTTTAGTAGGTGTATTTCATAAATATTATGTATATAAGATACCTCGGGTATTCCGTGAATGATGTCGAGTCTGCTTGGATCTTTCTTACTATTTCAACGAGGTTGTGAAGCTTTTCACAAAATTTTGGAAGTTGTTCAACAGTAAAGTGCTGTACCATGTATCTTTAAAAAAATGGTTTAATTTATAAGATAGGATTGTGAGATTTCACAGAAATTATTTTCTTTATTTTTTATACATATGCACAGTTGTATCTATTGTTGCCTCCACTCTTTCGTTGCTAGAAATGCCCTGGACTTAATTATAATGCGTCTTACCTCTTTTCTGCAAAAAGTGGTTCTAACGTATATTCTGTTTCTTCAAAAGCCATGTTATCAATATCCTGTCTATATTTTTCAGAAGCAACTAAACTAGTTTCAATGGAATTTATGCTCTCTTCTATATTGTTAAAATTAGTTTTGTTTGTTCCGGTTGGATTATTAATTTGGCTGCACCCTTGTGAAATCGTTGGGTTGTTCCTGAAATATTTTTTAAAATATTAATTTTGAATGTTTGTAATTTGGTATTCAGTATGGCCTAGAATTTATTACTTATTCTTTGCTAAACTTAAAATATAAGATTGTCCATATTGTAAAATATATCATGATGTGAATTTTAAATTATTTTTCACATAATAATGGGCAGTGTCCGCCTCCGTAGTGTAATGGTCAGCACGCTCGGCTACCGTTCTGGAGGTCCCAGGTTCGATTCCCAGGGGGGTCAAATAAATAATAGTGATTTTTTCACTGTAATATTTATTCAATATTACCCTGGACTGGTACCTGAAGCGGAAGGCTGATCACCTTTCCTTCATGCGTAAACGATCAAGATAACACTGCGTTTATGTGACGCAGTGCCCTATGCACCATTTGGATGCGGATAAGGGTTTTATTATTATTATATTAATAATGGGACCCTCAATTTTTGTTTTAACAACGCATAGTATAGAAATCTAAAGCATTGATTTAACAATATTTATAAGAAACGAATTAGTTAATACATATATTAGATTTAATGGAGATAATAGCTTTTCATCCATTTTCTGTAATATAGTTTTTTAATAAAATTTTATGAACTCCTGTTGAATGTATTTTTGCAATTTCAAAAAGTAAAAACAAATGTTTCCTTACTGGAATTGTGCCTCGTTCGATGATTCAGATATTGGAATGTGAGAAACATTATCTGGCGCTTGAGTCAGTATACTGCTAGTTGAACATTGTTTCTTTGCGTGCCTAAATAACTTGATAACAAAATGCCCAAATGACTTGCTTGGTTTGCTGCTCTCTGAACTGAGACTATTCTTTGAACTATTTGCCATTTTTTTTTGTTATAAAATTTTATATTTATTTGAAAGAATTTTATTGAATCATAATAAATTTGCTATCTTATTTTGATTGAAATGAACTTATTTGACAGTTCAAAATTTTTGTTTTCGACATATATTTTCAATAAAAGAACCTTGTGAAAAATAAAGATTTTTAAATGTTTTAGTAAAGTTCTACTCCAACAATTTTATTGTCTGTGCATCTATAAGATAAAGTGCATTACATCACCATATTCCGAATGTGGACAAGATATAGGGGATGCAAACCGTACATTCTTTTCGTAGTTACATGCAAATCGTATAGGGGATGCAAACAGTGTTTGCTCAAAACAGAGAAGGACAACTTTCTAAATAGCTTACTTAACACAGGCAGGAATCCAACTCCCCACCCAAGTACCCTTCTTTCTGAACCGAATTCTAGAATTGCGGTCATAATTTCTAAAATGATAAAGCTAAATGCATTTTAACTATGAAATTTTATTAAGTGATCTTATTATTTTATTTATTTTATTTTATTTTATTTGTTCGGGAGTTGTACAGCTTTGCATTTAAAAAAGTATATAATAAAAAATAGTTATATTAACAATAATAAACATTACATTACATTAAAAAAATAGTTACATTAGTTAAAATAAAGCCAATTAAACAATTGAAAACATTAAGAGATAAAAAAAAGAGTGCGAGTGTGTGTGTGAGGAAGGGAGTAAAAGGGTAAGGGTATGGTATAAAAAATGGAATTTGCAGGAAGGAAAAGTTATTTTGTTTGTAAATAAAAATAAGCCTTCAAATTGGCATAAACATCCTCTCAATGTGTGACTGCCAAATAAAAAAAATTAAAAGAAGTATTTTATTTGATAATTGTATTTTTTCCAGGATGTTGCAAAGCGTGTAGACTTGCGTCACATTGACGTGTGTTCGGTGGACCCGCCGGGCTGCACAGACATTGACGACGCGTTGCATTGCCGCTCTCTGCCCAATAAAAACTATGAGGTGGGAGTCCACATTGCTGACGTGTCTCATTTTATACGGCCTGGCAATGCGTTGGACAAGGAAGCCGCCCTCCGGGCAACGACAGTATATCTCGTTGATAAAAGAATCGACATGGTTCCAGGTATACATATACTTAATTTAAGGATAATGTTGATAATTTTGTGAATCAGATATGGAAAATGCACCAGTCATTGGCTCTATTCGATTAACGAGTTAAAAATGTTTAAAAACAATGCAACAAGACAACACATTGTCGGACACTTCCGTAGAACTAATTTAGTTTTCAAGAAATAGCTGTTGGCTTAGAAACTGGTCGACGTTATGATTAAGTTATAATAAAATACAAAGTGATTTTATAAAATTAATTATACATATTAGTATGATGAATATGTTAGTCACAATGACCAAAATTTTTACACTATTGTAGACCTTACTATTTTATTTTAAATTTAAGTTTTACTTGGTAAATACTACTATTTCTTAAAATCTATCATGACACATGTTTGAAAATGATGCGTAATGCATCGAAACACGTGTCACAATAGATTTTAAGAAATAGTGGTATTTACCAAGTAAAACTTAAATAAAAATGTATAGATATGTATTACCACAATGTGACTGCCGAATCAATTAATGAAAACTTGCTATTTTATCAATCAGATCTGCTCAGCTCCAACCTATGTTCTCTCCGTGGTGGCGAAGAACGCTTTGCATTCTCTTGCATCTGGGAAATGGACCCCGAAGCCAACATAATAAAAACGAAATTCCATAAAACTATTATCAAGTCCCGACAGGCTATGACTTACGAAGAGGCGCAGTTGAAAATTGATGACAAGTCGCAAAATGATGCTCTTGCTAAATCGCTCAGAATGCTGAATAAATTTGCCAAGATATTGAGGAAGAAGAGAATAGATAATGGTGCCCTAGTTCTGGCTTCTATGGAAATAAGATTCCAGGTATGCTAAGAAAAATACAAAATATATTTTAAAACTCTCCTTAAGACTAAACTTCATTTCCTTAATCCGATGAGAATCAACACATTGTTTTCGGGCGGTTTTTTCATCAACCTCGACCCTAATCATACTCAGACAGTATGCCACCCGACCCTCAGTATACTAATCGTAAATAACCGCAATCCCCGTTCCAATCTGTGCTTGGTTTTTTTGGCATCTCTCGCGCTCTACCAAAAGTAAGCAAATAGAATGCTATTAAGCGTCTCCCGCTCTTTGCCAACAGTATGTAAAAGACGCTTTTAAGCGTTTTCCGCAAACAATATGTTAAGAGTCTTTAGAGGCTATAATACCTACCTTTAATTGTAGATTATCAGATTTAACATGCTCTTCACGTGAAAGAATCATTTCAGAATCTCTCTTGAATTTATAAATATCCTTTTTTTTTAATTATCCCCATTTTCTTATGCCATATTCATTTTATTTTAAATAAAAATTATTTTTACATATTTATGAAAGTTCAATTAACTCATGTTATGATAAATATGATGATACTAATTTAATTATGTCTATGTTGTAATCACTAGGTGGACTCTGAGACGCACGACCCCATTGATGTTGAGGCCAAGAAAATGCGAGAAACTAACTCCATGGTTGAAGAGTTCATGTTGTTGGCCAACATTTCCGTGGCGCAGAAGATCGTGCAGGAGTTCCCCGAATGCGCCATGCTCCGGCGACATCCGGAGCCTCCACAATCCAACTTTGATCCCCTCATCAAGGCTGGAGAGAACAGGGTAAGCGACAATGGCAAAATTTGAATTATAATAATTTTATCTTAATCAATCTTTAGATTGTCCGCCTCCGTAGTGTAATGGTCAGCATGCTCGGCTGCCGTACTGGAGTTCTCGGGTTCGATTCCCAGTGGGGGGAGGGAGGGGGGGCAAATAAATAAAAGTGATTTTTTCACTCTAATATTTATGCAAAATTACCCTGGACTGGTACCTGAAGCGGAGGGCTAATTACTTTTCCTTCATGTGTTTAAATCAAGAAAATACTCCCTTTATATGATGCAGTGACCTATGCACCATCGGGTCCGGATAAGAGTTTAAAGAAAAAGAATGATTATATATAAACCAATCTCTAGCTTACTTCGCATTTCGTTTTAGGGATTTGAAATCCTCACCACGACAGGAGGACATCTTGCAACATCATTAAACGAAGCGGTAATTTCTGACAACCCGTTCTTCAACACGATGCTTAGGATATTGGCAACTCGTTGCATGATGCAGGCCGTTTACTTTGCTAGCGGTGCTGTGTCTAAATCTGAGTTCTTCCATTACGGCCTAGCCTGTCCGATATACACACACTTCACCTCTCCAATCAGAAGGTAGGTTCATGTGTACTAAATTAATTTATTGAAAGTATTTAGTTTTTCTGTTTTATATTATTACGATTTTTAACCATTATTGGATACCCATTACTAAATAAAGGAAACCTCGCATTACAGTAGTGATTTGAAAAATTATAATTATGAATGTAGATGTAACAATTGAACAATATTTTTAATTCGATTACATTTAAACTATGTATTTAAACCCTGAGAATCATTCAAAAAGACGTCTTTATGGAGACATCTTTTTATAAAAAAAGTGAATATGGAAGTGACAGGGTATAAAGTTATCACTTAAGGCAGTTAATGACACGTCGTAAGCCCTGTGAATGCCCAATCTTCTATATTTCCTTTATATAAAAATATGCTTCATCTCTATTGAGGTATCTTTGGACGAAATGGTTCGTCCAAACTAAAACTTTTTACCTGTTTTATATTTTTTTTTTAAATATCAACAACTTAAAATCTATGGATATTTTCGGAAAGTTTATCAAGTTGTAAGGCATTTATGTATAAAACTAACTTCAAATATTGAATTTCAAAATCTTAATAAATAAACTCTTAACACACTAAGGACGGGAAAGGTATTTCTACCCGCTTGGTCGATTAATGCTTAATGACTGGAAGTGTGTTTTTACCTTCTGCGCCGGTCTAATTTCAAAGTCAGAAAAGAAGGAATTATTTAATATTTTTATATGAATATTTCAATTCAATTTCAATTCAATTCAATTCAATTCAGTTCATTTATTTCAATTAATATATACATTACAAACTATAATTTTTTTAAAATCGTATACATTAAAAATACATTAAAATAAAATACATGCAAGAACTATTGCTAAAGGTGTAGAAGAATCCCGCTTCGGAAAACTCCTTCGGACACATGGAACACATCAATATCCAATGTGATATTGTTCAACATAGCGGTAGCTCTTCCTACAGGCATAACCATCGACAGGTTGGTCCTGTGTATAGGAATGAATTATGTACCAATCTCTTTGTTAAACTATACACACTGTCTTTGTATATCATATCTTTGTTAAACTGTACACAAGTATCAAATCCCGTCGCCAGTAGACTGTAGGCGTAAAAAAAACACCTATCTGAAATGTGTTAATACTTCTATTGGTTTTATGTGTATGTATATAGATAGATAACTTTTGTTTTCTTTGACACTTTGAAGACTGTTATGAGGTTATATTGACATGCTTTTAATTATTTCTCCAAAGGTATGCCGATATAATAGTCCACAGATTATTAGGAGCATGCATCGGAGCCGACACCACATATCCAGAATTATTGGACAAGAGAGTTACCTCAAAGTTGTGTGAGAATTTGAACTATAGGAACAGAATGGCTCAATATGCCGGCAGAGCTTCTGTTGCTCTTAACACCCATGTAAGTGGTATCAATTATTTAATACTTATTTACCATTTATTTATCGATATATTGTGTAATGAAATAATGTGATGTAAATGGTCATCTTGCTAACAAATTCTTTCATTTGCCATATCATCGCATATAATAAATAGTACATATCGTTCATTTGGTGCAACAATGACATAATTATACTTTAAAAAAAACAAGTTAAATATGTCAAAATGTGCGGAAAGACTATTTGCATCAGGAGAAACATAAACAGAATTGATTTTATTGTGAAATGCTGCGAGATGGTGCGAGTGTCATTGTAGAATTGAGTAAAATGGCGCCATTTCTGTTGCTACAACATCTGAATGGCATGTCCTGTAATATTTCTTAAAGTGTAATTACGCCATTGTTTCACCAAATGCGTGATATATATTTTAATTTGCGACTGATGTGATGTATTCACCTTTCATTGTACATTTCTAGCTGTTCTTCAGAGGAAAGGTTCAGCGTGAAGAGGGATATATTCTCTTTGTCAGGAAGAACGCTCTACAAATTCTCATTCCTAAATTTGGACTGGAAGGCATTATGTATCTGACTAGCAAGAAGTTAAAAGAAGATCCGAAAGCTCCCAAATTCATTTACAATGAAGAGGTATTCCTATCCTTATATCCTTTAAATACATATACAAAACCAACCTTAAGGTGGAGACTGACCGGAGCATTTAGTCGTAACGTAACATGTTACGATTCAAGCATTCAGGCAGTCAGTACAGCGAGCCGAGCGCTCCATCCATAGTTTCGGATGCTCACCGCGAGCAATGTTACAACGTTATGTTATGAAGAAATGCTCCGGTCAGTCTTCAACTTTATGTTTTAATGTTCTCAAAATATTATGTTCTATCGGGAACACATACGTTCTGCCACTTACAGGGTTAAGATTTATTACAAACTATAAAATAAGTATCTATTTCGAATTATTCAGCTTCTGTAATGTTTTTTTTGTTCAAAATTAAAGCATTTTCAATTTAATATAAATTTATTGAATTATTTTGATTCTTTTTCAGGAACACACACAAACATGCGGCGATATTGTTTTCCACTCCTTCGACCCTGTGACGGTGCAACTCAGCTTGGACTCCAGTAATGTCCAGCATGAGAAGTTGGTATTTGTACTAGTCAAACCATACATAGAAGGATTTAGCATTCCAGAATCTGAAGAAGAAGAGCATATGGATACCACTGAGTCAACCAAGAGGAAAGAGAGTGAATCTTCAAGCAAATCCAAAAAGAAACGCAAGAAGTGATAAAGATCTTTATTATATATTTTAAGTCCTTAATTACATTAAAAACTGTAAATTACTTATAAAATATTTTATATATAAAATATTTTTGTCCCAATACGACTGTTTTTTTATTACCATTTTATTTATTTTTATTTTTATAATATCTAAAAATATTTCTACAACCTTGTCTAATTACATAAAATGATAATATGTATACAAATTTTTATATCTAAAGTTAAAAAATAGTGCTTTTTTATTTATTACTTTGGTTAAAAATAGTAATCTACTTGAAATTATAGTTATATTTACACAAATCAAGAATTTGATAATGATTATGGCAATTAATATTTTCTACATAACAAATATAAAAATCATTTAAAATAGAATAGACAAATCGAATTAAATAGAAAAGATATTAGTTTTTGTAAAATTTCATTGAATTAGACAATTAGTTTTTTTTAAAGTACAATTGTTTTGTTATCTGAGGCATTTCAGCTTACGAAAAATTTGTGAATATTCACAAATATGCACAATACAGTTACACTTTTTTATTTCTAGTCTCACAAAAAAAATCCAATATCAAAACTCAATCTTATTAACTATGTACCAAGATATCTGAACAAACATAAAAGGAATAGACATACATGTAATATACATATTAAATTTTTATTAAATACCGGGATGTAAATATGATCACTGACCTAGACATATGAGTGTTCCATATTCAATCCTTTAGTCAATTGACAAATATACGAACAAACTCAGAAGAGAGTGACGATTCTTTATTTTGAATACTTTGATATACAAACCTATACATATGTCAGATGCATTGTAGTCTAATTTGAGGCAGTTTACACTATGTACAGGACATATGGGTATCTTATAAGGCATCGGATTATATAAAACAATAGAGGTATTACTGCAATTTTTAAGATGTCTTTTGTTTTCTTGATGTACCAATTTGTATTTGCAGATGCATAGACAAATTTAAAAAAATAATATTATTTTCTGTTGTGTCAAAATCTATGTTAATCCTAGTTAATATTGTCTATGCCTGGTGTTTCTTTAATTGCTGAATTTTGGCTCCCATACTGGAATATCCTGAACGGTCTTTCACCCGGGCAGAGAGATCTCACTTCTTATGTTGTGGAGCCAGGAGTTCCTTTCTGTATGCCTCTTATGTCCTCCACATGCATTATTATTTCCCGTAGTAATATAGTTGTTGCCTCCCGTGTCTGATGATTATCTCATATACTTAACTTCATTTGTTTGAGGTTAGGAGAATTTTCTAGACTCTGTAGTATCTTAATTTGGTCCGTGTGAAATATACGCAACATTTCGTGATAGAGCCAAATTTCCATGGGCTCTATCGTAGGAGTTGCGTATATTTCGGACCCATAGGTTATTATTAACTGCATATTTGCTTTAAAGATCTTAATTCTATATTTATGTTTCAATTGAACAGTATTGGTCACATTTTATAAAAGTTTGGTTTACTCGCTTAAGTAAATATATAAACATACATCGCTCACTCCTTTCAAGAACGTCATAAATCAGAAATTGACAATTTTCAGTTGTGCATGTTTTCGGAATGCCCAGAAAATGTACTATATCCCAGCAAAAGAGGCTTATTTTTAACTTAATATTTACCCGCTACAGGGCAGAAAGTGTTGTTTTTGCATTTAATGAAAAGGTATTGTTTAATTTTTTTTTTTAAATATACTAAATATTTTTCAAATAGAGAAAAAACCTTCAGGTTTCACCTAAAAATATCTGTTGCACAGTAAAAAGTTCAATAAGTGGCTTGATATTTATTTTTAATACATTGCGTTATACTTTAAACTTTAAAAACGTTCTTCTGAAAAATCAAGTTTTTTGATTTATGACGTTCTTGAAAGGAGTGAGCGACATAGTCTCTATGTTTTTAGTTTTTTTTTTAATTCTCCAATATTTATTTGATGGGAGCTTTTCTACTGTTGTTTATAACCATGAATTTAGTATTTTAATGTATATAATCCCAAATTAACACTGGTTTTATGTGCTCTGTCTAAACTATATTGCAATTTAGTTCTCTTGAGGATACCAATGCTGTATTATCAACATTTTTTTCCAGTCTCTTTTTCCTTTCTTTGATTCCTTTTTTTTTTATCCAGCACTCCCCCATGATATCTTCAGAGTGTAATTTAAGAGTGTTGGTGACAGAATACAACTTACATAATTATTATACAATTAGAAAAATAGATAAAAAGAAAATATAGAAATATTCCCTGACAGTAACATTTCTTACCAGTCGGAAGGGAAACCATTGACAAATTATTGAAATATATGGAGTTGCACTACAGTAAATCTACATCTAAATGAGAATATTATAGTACTGATTTGTGTCTCACCATTTCATGGATTTTGACTTGATAAATAATAATAGTTAATCTAACACTACACTATGTATTACAAAACATATTGTTTACTTATAAAAATAAATTAACAAAGCACAAACTAACTGCAAAAAAGTAAAACACTTGCCCATCCGAAACAACTCTGCTTTAGTCAAAGTAATATGCTTATTTAATATAGAATATCACTTTTAAAAATTACACATATCCCCTTTTCCCATAAATTTTATGTGTTTTGAATTTTTAAAATAACAAATTATGTTTCAGTAACATATTTGTTTAGTCAATTCTACATTCATGTGATAAAAAAAACTTAAAAAGCTTAACGTTGTTTCATTCGTGTAAGTGTAAAAAACAAAAAAAAAACATTGATTTCAAGTATATAAAATACAAGTAGTTTTAGTGACTTAAATTAATTTTTATCTTGAAGAAATAGGTATTTACGGGATCATATTAAGCAGTGATCTGAACAATACATTTTTGGCGAACCTTGACGTATTATAAATGCTGACTGAATGCGTACATGTGAGTTCTATATTTCTGGTCATGTTATGTTTTCATGCAGATTTTTTAAATGGACGTTATGTTCAAATCCACAATTTCGCATATACACTTTTTACTTCAAAATTAATTATTATTGTTACTTACGTAAGTATAATTTTTGTAGCAACAGTTTTGCTTAAAGGCATTTTAAATAATTGTTTGACTTAATAAATATTTTGAATATTATTTGGCCGTGCTATGTACTTCAAGTGCCTCCCGAGTGCCTAGATCAAGTTTGCCTCTTACAAGGCATTAGGTTCCCGCAGTATAGGACGTCTACTGCTGTCAATTCGTTGGAGGATGCGAAAGACATGATAGTCGACAGCATAGTTTGGAAGGAGTTTGTGGACTTCATATGCATCATATATATCTTACTATGACCGTTCTCATAAAATTATCTTTGATTGATAGGAAAATATTATTTATCAGCAATAACCACACCAGTGAACTTACTGATAGTAGAAAATGATTCAAGTATTTGTATAATATAAACAAAATGAAATTGCCCCCAAAATGTAACAATTGTCACAGAAATTAAGATATTTTTTATTTAGCATGTTGTATAACATAAGTGGGTTTAACATTGAATATCGGCAGTATAACAAATTAAAAAGGTTATTTTACAATACAATGTTGATAAATAATCTTAATATAGTAAAACCCCCTATAACGTTGAAATAGGTACGGCATTATCAGAGGGAATGTTGTAAATAGATAATTTCTTAAATTCTATTTTTATTTAACCTTTCCGGGAGTACAAAAATTAATGATCGACTTTCTCTGAGGAGTGGGTTCTTTTTAAATGATCTTTTTTTCTTTATTGAATCGGTGTTTTATGAATAAAGAAATTATGTTAAAATAATTAAAAAAAAACACCTTTTTGAAATATTTTTGAATTATGATAAAATTACACACAAATATCCACAGATGACATTGCTGTACAAGTTACATCATACCAATGACAGACGGACTTCGACGTTCATTAACGTCGATACTCCTTTAAGGAAAATTTGCACCGACGTTCATTTATGTCCATACTCCCGGAAAGGTTAACCAGCGAAAAAGACTGAAATGAGTCATTTAAAATTAAAATACAATTTAAAAACATTAACCCACTACAACGTTCCTGTTGATAAACGAGGTACTTACGGGATCTCAACGTTAGAGGGGTGTGTTTACTGTAATAAGTTCTTGCCTTATTATGGAATTCTACAAAATGAACACTATCTCGATTAATATTAATACTATAGTATAAGGTGCGTATTCAAAAAAATAGTTTAATATTAATTTATAAACTTGAAACAGTATCACTAAATATTGATATGCATTAACCAAAATATTTATTGGATGAATACAGGCTAAATAGGACTATGTTTTTCAATAGTCAAAATAGCTTTTGAAAAGAAAGTATCTCACAAAAATAATATCTGCATATTTTTTTACTGTGGATCGGGTGCATTCTTCGCATAACCTAATTCACGTAGAACCCTCTTGATGTCCTTATAGACAGTGGGATCTTCGATAGTTCCCGGAAGCTTGACCACCTTACTCCTCGCCAAGTCGGCCATGGACTTCCGGAGAGTTTTTCCGGATCTGGTTCTAGGGAGATTGGGAACAGCGGCGGCCTTGTGGAATGAGGCTATGGGACCTATCAGTTCCCTGACCATGCACACCAACTCCCGTGCGATCTCGGACTCGTTTCTCAAAGCATCTGAAATCGTAGATGTATTTGTAATTATAATATTTTAAAATTAAAATATAACTTTGTTTTAAAATCAATAAAAATATTTAATTATAACTTAATTATAATGTCTACCGGTTTCGAAGCTAACTGCTTCTTTTTCAAGACTGATTAATACTATTAAGTATTAATCAGTCTTGAAAAAGAAGCGGTTAGTTTCGAAACCGGTAGACATTATAATTAAGTTATAATAAAATAGTTACAGTGATTTTATTTTAAGTTATATTTTAATTATAAAACGGAAAATCACAAAGTTATTGCTTGAAATATAAATTATATAATATTTTTGTTGGCATTTGAATCTGAATTATGTTTAATGGCCAAGTTAGTATAGCAATACTTTTCTGGAAATTATTAACTGTCAGTCTGTTATATCTACTATATGTTTGAATCCATTCTCAAGTTATTTTAAAGGACTACCCTAAAAATGTTGGTGAACATGCTTAAATGAATGTAAAATATAGGTATTATAATATGAAATATAAAAATTAGTAGGAATAATTAAATGGTGAATAATATTTTGAAACTATACTACTATATGTACAGTGGAACCTCTCACAGCGTTAGTGAAGGAGGAAGAAGTAGCAAAATAACAATCTTCTGACGTAATAAGAGAAATTCTGAAAGCATGGGAAACTGTACCGTACATTGAGAAGCAGGTGGTAGATAAGGAGATGACTATGTGTTCTACAAATTTATTCAACGATAATGCTGTCACATTTTTTCCCAAATTGTGATGGCAAAAACAAATGTCTGTAGACGGCTTTCTAGTTAAAAAAAAAAAAAAAAAAAAAAATCTAGTTATTTAGATTTTTTTACTGTTTCTTGCGAATCGAAATAGCATTCCAGGTTGTTATGCTCCTAAACTATTTAAAATTATGTTATTTTGTTTAAATAAAGACTAAAAATAAAAATATTTTTGACATGGAACGCATTATCGTATTTCACATTAATTTCCGTAGGAAAAATATATTTTTTTTACAACTGTTTTACTTAAAAAGTAAGATTCTGGGACGAATTACTCTCGTTATGAAAGTTTCCACTGTATATATTATAAACTTAAAATAAGTTTAAGAATCTTTAAAATATTTTTTTATGCACCCTGCAGAAATGAAATCACTTTTTTATGTGAAATGAAAAACTATAAATATATATATATTTTTTTTGTATGCATTGGCTGATGTATGGTTAGTAAATATATGTCATCAACTCACTTGGTCTCATGACAAAAAGGCAGAGTGGTATTTCCCCCTTAGTGCTTTCGGGTACACCGATCACAGTGGCATCGGCTACATCAGGGTGTCCCAATACAACGTCTTCTAATGCACTGGTGGACAAACGATGACCAGCTACATTGATTACATCGTCATCTCTTGCCGTCACGTAAATGTGTCCGTACTCATCAGCATATCCTGCGTCCATTGTGTCGTAATAACCCTGAAGAATGATAAATTCATTTTATTTTCAAAAGTAATGAGGAAATATTTTGAAAAGATTTTTTCCTAAAACATATATTTCGTGTGGGAAATATTTTTTAATCATTTAGTTTACTTTACTTGTCACATTCATTTACTTCTTCAAATTATATTATAAAAAACAAAAATACTGATAGTTTAAGCCAGTGGCGGCCAACCGTAACCATGCCATGTGCCAATTTTTTTGAAGAAGAGTTCAGACGCGCCATAAAACAAGTGCTATTTTTTACCTTCTGTTATGGTTAACAAATAAAATATCAATAGTGATTACTATATGTAATTTCCCAGGAGATATATAAACATCAAACAGACAAGCTTGGTCATATGCATTTTTTAATATGCAATTTCATGTTATAAGTGGAAATACTCACTGGATATTTAGAAAAGTAGACTTGTCTGAACCGATCATCGGCGAGGTATAAAGTAGAAGCAGTTCCGGGAGGCAGTGGCAAACGTACTGCTATTCTACCTAGTTCATTTGGATCTGCTCGACTTCCGTCCAATCGCAGAATCTGAACTAAAAATATGTGCATAAACATAGTAAACATGTGAGTTAATGGAACCCCACCATTATTTGCATCCTTCAGTCATTGCCACCACCTGTTATTAGCACTATCAACTTCACACGTAAATATCATCTGATATAAGACATATATGTCTTGGAATTTTAGGTATGCTGTATAATAACAAAGATTATTTTGTCACTACTCACACACTGTTTTTGAAACTGATTTTCTA
This sequence comes from Brachycentrus maculatus, assembly GCF_059751285.1. Lineage (NCBI taxonomy): Eukaryota > Metazoa > Arthropoda > Insecta > Trichoptera > Brachycentridae > Brachycentrus > Brachycentrus maculatus. The sequence goes on from NW_028280853.1 coordinate 1,427,496, forward strand.
AGTAAACATGTGAGTTAATGTTAGTTAATGAGTATTTGCACATTTCAGTTATTGACACCTGTTATTGGCCCTATCGACTTCACAGATAAATATCATCCGATATTAAACAAATATGTTGGAATTTGAAGTATGTTATATAGTTTGGCTTGCCAGACGTCCTGGTTTGACCGGGACAGTCCCGGTTTTCAGACTAAATCCCGGTGTTCACAATATAGTAATTTATTATTACTCCTGGTTTAGGTTCCTAATCAGTAACCATTTATTCATAGCATTGACAATAATAAACTACCCTCGAAAACACCCTAAAAATCTGACAAGGGTGTGGCCAATCATTATCTTTTTTACCCTATATATAATACTGAAAAAATATATTTATATATATTGTAATTCCGAAAGAAAAAAGAAAACCTACCATCATATCCTGGAACTGGCGTTCCTGCAGAAAATTTAGGAGGCTTGACTTTCCCTTGTCCGAGACCCAAGCATGTGGCCGTGATAGCATGTCCTGTTTCGGTTTGCCACCAATGATTTAGTATTGGAACATTGAACACCTTTTCAGCCCAACTCTGGAAATTATAGATTTAGTATATTTTCATCAAGTCATGGAATTATAATGAAAAGTTAACATGTTAACTATGCAATGTAGATAACTTGAACTATAACCTCTTTATCTTTAGCATATTGAAACGGGTTTTCAATCAGTATTGTCAGGAAGTTAATGATACCGAAAAGAAAATGAATAAATATTGGTTTTTAAACCAAAATGAAATAAAGTTTATGTTATCTACACTATGTAGTTAAAATGTTAACTTCTGCATGTAATCAATGCCCAAACAACATTCAGATTTTTAATATTGAAAGTTTAATCCTAAATATTTCCCTTATTTTTATATAAATTTCATAAAAATAGTAACAAATGTCTTTTTTGCTGCATCAATATATTTGATAATAAGTTTGTTTAATTTAAAACCTACCTTAGTTTCATCATCACAGTGTTCTCCAGCAACAAAGACATTTCTTAACGTCTTAGTGGAATATTTTCTGCTAAATCTCATTTCCGGATCCTCTCTCTTGATAACTCTGAATGCTGTGGGGATTGTAAATATTGCGTTCACTTGATGTTGGTGAATGATTCTGGAAACATTATCATGGAAAAATCAGAATGCCACTTAGACTTTTGATTTAATCAACCGGAAATATAAATCACAGTGCTACAAAATTGTTTACACAGTGATAAGACTAACATAAACCAAATTCGTAAATTTTCTGTACGGATTCTACAGTTTTCTCTTCTGGTCACAAGAGAAATATGCGAGATTGAAGATGTCGTTAGTTGGGAAAAGCAACGAAGAAGACAAAAGCATGTGAGGAGAATGGAACCATCAAGACTCCACAACATTGGACTGCACAGCCAACCACAAGGTACGTGACAGAGGCAGAACAAGGTTCTGTGTTCTGACATAAGGCAGAACACCAAAGAGATTAATTGACAGCTGAGAATCGACATCACGGGAGGCTAATCCCTTTTAAAAACAGGCCACAAGGCTTGCACTAAGAAGAATAGGAAGACTCTTCTGATCCTTTTCTGCTCCTCATAATGTATAGGGCACCGCATCGAGTCAAACCTGTATTAACATGAGTCTTATTATATGAAGGAAATCAGTCCTGCGCTTTTGATACTAGTTCTGGTATCAAAGAAATATTACAGTTAAAGCTGTTAAGTTACAACCTGAGACTTATAAACTTTAAAATTCATTTATTTTATTTTATTTTGTGCATTTGTATATTTTTATTTAGTAAAATCTATACCTAATTGGACAATTGACTATTCAAATGATCTATTTTTTATTGTCAATCACGTTATAAAAAAGACATTTGTATGCATGTAAATCCAACGTAACATAATTATTTTGAATGAAAATGTATTTCTTTAGGTTGATCCAGGTGGAAATTAAATTCAGTATCTCATGTATACTTTTATAAAATGTTACTGTAGACGTATGACTAAATAAATATATAAAATCAATATTGTGTAAAAATTAAGAGTACATATAATTTTGTTTACCTGAAGTATTGACCCGGATCGGGTGTTCTATCAGGCTTGCCTTCGTACATGATGGAAGTAATGCCGTAGAGAAGTGGGCCATAGCAAATGTAGGAGTGGCCGACTACCCAGCCCAGGTCTGAGGCAGACCACCAGACATCTCCGTCACGCATGCCGTATATGGCACGCATGGACCACGCCAGAGTGGCTATATGGCCTCCCACAGGACGCTGAATTCCTTTAGGTTTATCTGCAAGTTTATATGAAATAATATAAGTAGTAATGATTATATTAACTTGAGGTTGAAAGTAATGATCATATCAACATTGGACAGGTACCATGGCATAGTTGGGTAGACACTCGACTGCAAAACGGGCATCGCGGGGTCGATTCCCGCCAAGTGCAAATTAAATTCAAAAAGATTTATTTTAGATTGGTCTGGGTGTTTATGATGTAATTTTCACATTTACCTTCCCTATCCTTACTATCTCATATGCAGACAAGCCTCTAAAAGGCTTTGCAGATTATTCTTTAAAGAATAGTCTTTTTAAAAATTAGAAATACCGATTCCAATCATTTCAATGTTTATTATATGCTTACGAAATTTTAAAAGTGATCACTTAAACCAGCCTACGATAGGTAGTAAGCCCTGTAAATATTCAGATATATCATCCATAACTTTCTTCATCGGTGTTGAGATATCAATATAAATAATTATTTTTATTATTTTTACAATCTCCATTTGGGAAGATAATATGGGCATTGATCAATTGATTTTTATATTATTTTTTGACATCTCAACATAGATGATGAAGAATATGGAATGAGTCTGGGAATTTACGGAGCTTACGACCGTCATAGGCTGATTTAAGTGATAACCTCTTACACACATGTAACAGTCACCAATTCTACCCATGATTGACAACCACACTACTCAAATTCTTGGAAGTTGGAATCACTAGAGATATCTATTGGTGATATGAAAGAAGCTTTTTAATGAGCAGAAACTCTTATATTTGTTGAGATGTCAAAAAATAATATGATAAATAATTCCTATAATAGAGACAATCTAGATTTGTGAACAAGTATTTGGACACACTTAAAATGTTGTTAAATAATTAGTTGTTTATTGAACTGACCTGTTGTTCCTGAAGTGTAAAGAATGTACATAGGTTCGTTAGCCTCCACGGGTACACAGGGATGTGGGTCCATCAGCAAGGCGTCCTGCCAGTCCCAGTCCATTCCCTGGATCAGGTCACAGGATAGAACGTTCCTCCTCTGGTAGATAATGCACCGAGTAGGCTGATGCTCCGAGGTTCTTAACGCTTCATCCAAAATATCCTTGTACCTAGGGAAATAACAATACTAACTGTACACAATGCAAATTATACCATATTCTCTCTGATTACGCGGCTTCACATGTTAGCCAATGCTTTTGAAAGTATAGATTTATTTAATACAGTGAAACCTCTATCTATCGTTTTTAAAGGGACCTATTAAAATAAACTATGAATGCGGGAAAACAATAAATGCAGGATTAAGAGGTCAATACGCAAATAGATACGACCGAGTAAAGGTACCGTCCTCCCAATCTGCATAACCATTCGTAGGCTAAAAGTCTAAGAAGAATACATTTTTAAGATCGGTTATTGAATGTGCGTTGTAGAAAGTTTTCTTTCAAAGAGTGTGCACGCTTCTGGAAATGCAGGTACAGGCAGCGGCTCCTTTTCATCAATATCGACCTCTCCTGCTATCGGTTACACAAGCTTTCGATAATTTCTATCCCATACGTTGCCGTTGAATGTAAGAAAATTGGAAATAATGTAAAAAACAGACAAAATGTATCAAATATGCAGCTTAATTCGAACGATAAATGCGGTAAATGGTGATAGAGAAACGATCGATGCGGTTTAGTTTAGTATGAAATTAAGTCGGGATAGAAGAAATAAACGACACATCCGGGAAAACGATTATTCGAGGAACGATCGATAGAGGTTTCACTGTATATTGTTATCCACCTTGAAGTCTGTACTTCCTCACAATTTCTTCTCCATGCTATAATGGATAAATTTAAATGTTGTGTTTCTCTCTCTCTCGCTGCTCGCTAATAGTGATGATAACGATGATTTTTTATTAGTTTATTCTTTGTTGTTGTTGTACATATTTTCATTAATATTGTTAAAGGCATTAGCCAAGATTTACAGGTGCTGTGTCGTAGTGGGTGGACGCTCGACTGAGAAACTGGCATCGTGGGTTCGATTTCCAACAATTGCAAAATGAATTCAAGATATATTTATTTGCAATCTGTCTGGGTGTTTGTGATGTAATTTTTACATTTACCTTCCCTATCCTCACTATCCTAACTGTAGGTAAGCCTTTAAAATAGACGCGTGAGTAGCTGAGTAAATATTTTTATTTTAAGGTTACCAATTAAAGTGGAGGCCCCTAATGCCAATCAATATTGGCCTGAAGGGTCAATCGATACAGGCCCGAAAAGCCAAACTAGGATATTAAGTAATATCCGCTAGCAGTACATTTTTTTTTCAGTGTATAATAATCGATATTTATTCAATGCATACAAAATACACTAGTAGAGTTGATCTCGCTGACCCTTGAATTAAAAGCAGGTGTTTTCAACATCAAGTGATTGTAATAAATATTTTATAAACGTTTTGTTACGGTAGAAATAATCTGTTTCCCTCCGTAGTGTAATGGTCAGTACGCTCGGCTACCGTTCTGAAGGTCCCGGGTTCGATTCCCAAGGGGGCCCTCCCCCCATTTAAAAATAAGTGATTTTTCTCTCACTAATATTTTTTCCAAATAACCCTGGGCTGATCACCTTTCTTTCATGTGTTAACGATCAAGAAAATCACTACGTTTATATGATGTAGTGCCCATGCATCATTGGGGTGCGGATAAGGATTTTAAGAACAAATGACATTTGTATCGTATATACTTGTACATTTCCCAAGGCTTAAGACCTGGCACTGGCTGGCTTAAGTGGTAATTTTATATTCTAGTGCGACGATGACCGTTCTGCCCATTATTGAAATCCATATTGCACAATTTTTCGAAAATTGTATATATGCAGTGTTTTAAGAATGTCATTCGTGTGTTAGTTAGAATTTGCCTCAGTCTGCCTCAGAATTAGTCAAGTGGCTGTCGACAGTGTTCATACACGTTTGTACCCGTTTGTTTATATACTGCAGCTGTCTAGGTCACAAACGTCAAATATGACTGACGTACAACGCCATTTGCAAAAATTATAACATCTTACGATAGGGTGATTCATTTTGCGCCACTCTGTATAATAGAAAGGCGGACAAGTATATTGTACGCATTTACTCTTGTGTAGGTGCACTAATGTACTTTACACAAACGGATGGATGTTTAGCCTTATCTATCTTACATAGCCATGTAATGTTACGTTACAATACCGGGACATATTAGCAAGTTAATCTGCTCAGTGGCGCAGTCGAGTTGGGGAATTTGGATCATGATTTAGTATAATGGACTATTTTGTTACCTGACTATTTTGTTCGGTTCGACTCCACAACTGGCTGCTATGATTACCTTAGGCTCGGCGTGTTCAATACGAGCACACAATTCCCTGGCGGCAAATCCTAAAACAATAATTTTAATATCATATCCCTCAATACAAAATAATACCAAGTATCTCATAAAATAAAATAATATAATTAAATTCACGATATAATGTACTATGTCCCAGCAGAAGCGGCATATTTTAAGCTTAATATTTACCCGCAATAGGGCAGAAAGTGTTGTTTTGCATTTTGAAGAAAAGGTATTGTTTAATATTTTTTTTGAATAAAGTAAATATTTTTCAAATGGAGAAAAAACATTCAGGTTTTACCTAAAAATATTTGTTGCACAGTAAAAAGTTCAATAAGTGGCTTGATATTTATTTTTAATACATTTCATTGCATTTTTAAACATTAAAAACGATCTCCTGAAAAATCAAGTTTTTTTTTTATATATGACGTTGTTGAAAAGAGTGAGCGATATGTGGTGCCTTTTGTATTACTGTGTGAGGAAATCACAAGGATAGTTATTAAGGATAAACTAAAACCTCATTTTTTTTAAAAAAATGTGGGATTTGAAGTAAGAGAGACTGTTTTGATACGAGTGATATACGAGTACACGTCAGTCGTGTATGTGACCTCATAATTTAGACATTAGGAACACAGAAGTTAAATAAAATTTATCCATTAAAACTTTATTTCTTTGATAGAAGTTATGAAAAGGTATCTAATCACATAAGAGATTAATGCTCGATTATTTCTAAAACTTATTTACATATTTTTTTTTACATGTAATGGTTAATAAAAGAAACTGAAATGTGTAAATAATATCCACATATATATATCTATGTACGAATAGATTGTCGGCATGAAAGAAAATCGTCGAAAAGTAAATTAGTTCAAAGATAATGGCGGAGATCCATTTTCGATCCAAGGATTTTTTTAGAATAATCTTATAGAATTCATAAGAGATACCAGAGTTTATTTAAAAATTCTATTTAATGAAAATATAAAAAGTATTTGAAAAACATAATTCGCTTACTCCTTTCAAGAACGTCATATTTAAAAAAAAACTTGATTTTTCAGGAGAACGTTTTTAAAGTTTGAAATATAACACAACGCATTAAAAATAGATATCAAGCCACTTATTGAACTTTTTATTGTGCAAAATTTTAGGTAAAACCTGAAGATTTTTTCTCCATTTGAAAAATGTTTAGTAAATTAAAAAAAATAATTAAACAATACCTTTTCTTCAAAATGCAAAAACAACATTTTCTGCCCTGTAGCGGATAAATATTATGTTAAAAATATGCCTTTTTTGCTGGGATATAGTACATTTTCTAGGCATTCCGAAAACATGCAGAACTGAAAATTGACGATTTTTGATTTCTGACGTTCTTGAAAGGAGTGAGCGTTATAAATAATGATAAAAAAGTATTTATATTAATATGGTTGTACCTCCAAAGACTACGGAGTGAACAGCGCCCAATCGCACTGTGGCGAGCATGGCCATTATGGCTTCAGGGATGAGGGGCATATACACCAGGACTCTGTCTCCTCGTTCCACCCCGAGCGCTGACAAAGCGCCAGCCAAGCGGGAAACCTGACGGAAATATTTATTATCAACACTGAAGAAATTTCAGAAAAAATCCTGAAAATATCGGAGTGCTAGACAAGAAACAAGATAATCACGTGTATGTATTTATACAATGCCAAAGTTGAACCAATACCTAGAAGTGGATAAACTATAATATTTCATTTATTGATTCGGCAGTCACTTTGTGGTAAAATCTATCCATTTTTGATTAATGTTTTACTAAGTAAATACCACTATTTCTTAAAATCTACTGTGACGCGTGTTTCAATGCATTCCGCATCATTTTCATATATGATTTTATTTTTCATGATAATTTTTATATACGGTGTTTGAAAATGATACGGAACTCATCGAAATACGTGTCACAGTAGATTTTAAGAAATAGTGGTATTTACTAAGTAAAACATAAATTAAAAATATAATATTTCAATTCAAATTCAAACCCTTATCCGCACTCCAATGGTGCATAGGGCACTGCATTATATAAACACAGTGTTATCTCGATCGTTAACACGAAGGAAAGGTGATCAGCCCTCCGCTTCAGGCACCAGTCCAGGGTAATATTGAATAAATATTAGATTGAAAAAATCACTTATTTTCATTTTACTCCCCCCCCTGGGAATCGAACTCGGGACCTCCAAAATGGTAGCCGAGCGTGCTGACGGATTACACTACGGAGGCGGAAAATATATAATATTTACATAATAATATCCTCAATACTTAATGAAATACTTCCGATAGGTAACTTATGAAAAGAGGCCGATGCTCAACGATTCCATTGTTTATCAATATAAGGGTCAATATACCTTGTACGATTATTTTTGTTTCAGTACGTAAACAAAATACCAACTTTTAGTATTTAATGAAAATAATTATAAATCATTTTCATGATAATTAATATACTTCTAAAGTAATGAAATATAACAAAAGCCTTCGTTCCCTTAAATGCAAAGGTGTACTGAAAAACATGAATTTTTCTTTGTTAATTTTTTTTTTTACAAAAACCAATTTCTTAAAATTCATCGTACACGTATTTTAATACATTCAGCATCATTATCAAACATCATGGTGCTGTCAGTATGCATCGAAATAGGAGTATTTTTTTAAAATTAACTTTTGTTTAAATTAATTTATGGTTAATACGAGTACAGCGATTATTGTTGCACAATACTGTGTAATATTCTAATCACATGGTTTAATATTTTTTATTTAAGTATCAACTAACCATGTATTTAAAAAGCGTATTAGTGAATATTAAAAAAAAGATAGAATTATTTTATTTTTTGTTTTTAAATATTGGTACGCATACTAGATAATCTATGTTTAATACGAATACCGCGTTTTTTGTTGCACAATATTAGATAACATTCTAATCACGTGGTTTATTTTTTTGTAGTTCTTGCTTGGTACCAACTTACCATATATTTAATGAGAATGTTAAGGAATAATAAAAAAACATTATTTTGTTTTTAATATTGGTACGCATACTACATAGTCTATGGTTAATATATACGAGTACCACTTTATTGTTGCAAAATATTGTATAATATTCTATTAACATGGTTTCATTTCATTAACTGATTCGACAGTCACTTTGAGGTAAAATCTATCCTTTTTTGGTTTTATTTTTAGTATTTTTTTTTGTGTTTCTTGCTTGATATCAACTTATCATGAATTTAAAGAGTGTTTAAGGAATAATTAAAAACAAATATGTTTTTTTTTTAATATTGGTACGAATATAATACGTATACCTCGTTTATTATTGCACAATATCGTGTAATATTTTAACCACATAGATTTCAACATCTAAAAATCTCAATAATTGATTCCGCAGTAACTTTGTGGTAAAATCTATCCATTGTTGATTTAAGTTTAACTTTTAGTATTTATTGTTTCGGCATTCACATTGTGGTAAGAAATGATTACATTATATATATAAAACACTAGTTTTTTTAATTTTATTTTATCACTTGAGTATTATATTTTATCCGCCTCCGTAGTGTAATGGTCAGCACGCTCGACTACCGTACTGTAGGACCCGGGTTCGATTCTCAGCGAGGAGGGTCAAATAAATATTATTGATTTTTTCACTATTACATTTATTCAATATTACCCTGGACCTAAAGCGGAGGGCTGACCGCCTTTCCTTCGTGTGTTTACGATCAAGATAATACTGCTTTCATATGATGCAGTGCCATATGCACCATCGGGGTTAAAAAAATTGTTACGCATACCACAAAATCTGATAGATACGCATGCCACGTTAATTATTGCACAATATTGTGTAATATTTTAATCTCATGGTTTTCAGCATCTAATAAATTTCATTATCAACAGTCACTTTGTAGTAAAATCTATCCATTTTTAATTTAAGTTTTAATTATGTTATTTATTATTTCGCCATTCACTTTATGGTAAGACATAATTACATCATAACTAAAACACTAGTTTTTTTATAACTTAAGTTTTATATTTAAACGACTAGTTTGAGAAGCATGTGTAGCTTCCAAAACTGGTCGTAAATTTTTTTGGCATTTTTTTTTTGGCAAAGCACCCAAAATTAATTGATACATATTAAAATATAATTCACAAATGGTAAAAAGTGGTATATTGTTAAAAAATAATTCTCATGTGATAAAAAACAAGTATTTTATTTATGTATAACATTTTGAGTGTCCAAATACTTGTTCACAAATCTGGATTATCTCCAATTAAAGGAGTTATTATATTATAAACCAGGATCACGACCTCGCATACAAATGTAAGAGTTTCAGCTCAATTTTTATAAGATGAAAGAAGCTTTTTAGCTTATTTCGTATCACCAAAAGATGTCTCTAGTTTTATTTATAATAAAAAAATTTAAAAAAATATTAGATATATTGTACATTGTTCTATTTATATGGCTTGTCACCCCTATCGGGAGAGTTCTTGCCAATCAATTAAAGAAATCTCCGAATTTTGACTAATCAGACTTACATTTTCTTGCAGCTCCGAGTAGGTGACTCTCCGTATGACCTGGGTCAGAGGACTATCGTGGACCAGGGCCACTCGGCTTCCACGACCAGCTAGTACATGCCGGTCCACTGCGTTGTAGCAGGCGTTTATCTCCCCGCCAGCATACCTGCAAAATGGTAAGCACACACTTTAACATCTTATTCAAACCCTTATCCGCACCCCAATAGTGCACAAGACAATGCATCATAAACGTAGTGTTATCTTTATTTTGTCCGCCTCCGTAGTGTAATGGTCAGCACTCTCGGCTACCGTTCTGGAGGTCCCGGGTTCGATTCCCAAGGGGGGTAAAATAAATATAAGTGATTTTTTCACTGTAATATTTATTTAATATTAACATGGACTGGTACCTGAAGCGGAGGGCTGATCACCTTTCCTTCATGTGTAAACGATCAAGATAACACTGCGTTTATATGACACAGTGCCCTATGCACCATTGGGGTGCGGATTAGGGTTTTATTATTATTATCTTTATTTATTTGTTTATTTATTTTATTTGTTTTGGGATTGATACAGCTTGTACATTAAAAAGATAAAAGCCAATTAAATAAATGCATATTTCGCTCACTCCTTTCAAGAACGTCACAAATCAAAAAACTTTATTTTACATGAGAACGTTTTAAAAGTTTAAAAATATAACACAATGTATTAAAAATAAACATCAAGCCACTTACTGAACATTTTATTGTGCAACAGATATTTTTAGGTAAAACCTAAATGTTTTTTCTCCATTTGAAAAATATTTGGTACATTAAAAAAAAAATTAACAATACCTTTTCTTCAAAATGCAAAAACAACACTTGTAACGGGTAAATATTAAGTTAAAAATATGCCTCATTTGCTGGGACTATTTATGGGCATTTCGAAAACATGCACAACTGAAAATTGACGGTTTTTGATTTATGACGTTCTTGAAAGGAGTGAGCGATTTATGTCATGAATACTGTATATTATGAATACTGTTGATAGTTCACACATAAGTAAAAGGTGATTAGCCTTCCACTTCAGGTACCAGTCCAGGGTTGAATAAATATTAGAGTGAAAAAAAAACACTTAAAAAATATTTATTTGAATATTTATTTGACCCACCCCAGGGAATCAAACCTGGGACCTCCAGAACAGTAGCCGAGTGCGCTGACCATTGCACTACGAAGGCGGTCATAATTTAGTAAATGTATTTATTCTAAGATAACTAGGGTCCTGATTCTAACCCTAATGTATGCAAGCTAGGACATAAAATGCCGAACCCTCTTCTAGTGGAACGGAAGGTCTGCTGATGACAGTCAACAGTCCGCCTTCTCCTGAGGAGTTCAACTTGGTTTCCTCTCAGCAATGAGGAAATACGGAGAACTTTCTGATTGACCGACACTACATAGATTATCCCCCCTGTTTCCAACACATTAAAATTAAACATTTTTTTTACAATTTTCTAAATTGATTCGGCAGTTACTTTGTGGTAAAATCTATCAATTTTTCATTTAAGTTTTACTTAGTAAATACCACTAATTCTTAAAATCTATTGTGACACGTGTTTCGATGCATTCCACACCATTTTCAAACACCGTATGCAGTCGAAATGCGTTCTTTCAGGCGAATATGCGCAGGAAAGAATGCAAGGCTGAGATGAGCATCGATAAAATTCTTTATGTGATTTGGGGATGTGAATCAAATGATTGAAGGAAGAATAGTAAAACAAATTTATTAGGCTAACGTAGTTGGAAATAGAAATTGAGGAAGAACAAGGGAAACTTGGCATGATCAAGTATTTCAAATACTTGAAAGTGGTTAGTTATGAGTTTCGTCAAATACCTTGTCTTCTTCAGGGATTGATACGTACTAAACTGAAAACAGAAATATTCATAATTAGGAGAGTGGGCTGGATTAACCAGGAAAATGAGAAAAAAAAATCGCGCTTAAAAATTAGTTATCTCGTTAAATAATGTGTACATACTATGTGGTATTTTCTGGCGTTTCTCATGTGTGTGATTATAGTCCAGGATTCGGACCTCACATACTAATATAAGAGTTTCTGCTTAGTAAATAGCTTCTTTACATCTCACCAATAGATGTCTCTAGTGAAGTTCTAGTGATCCAAGAACAAGGTTTCTAAATTGGTTCATATATACAGAACTTCCAAGAATTTGAGTGGTGTGGTTGTCAATAATGGGTAGAATTGGTGAATGTTACACGTGTGTAAAGTGATCGCTTAAACCAGCCGATGGCGGTCGTTAGCCCCGTAAATGCCCAGACTTCCATATTCTTCTTCATCTTTGATGAGATGTCAAAAAATAATATGTACATACTAACATTATTTACACCCGTCATTTGCTTAAGAAAGTTAAAACCGTAAAATATGAAGTCTTATAATTTCAGTAAGACTGACTATTACGTTTTACGTTTTCTTATTACAACACATGTAAGTTGATAACTGACGTAATCGTAAATGCGAAAGTGTCAAAAATGTTGGTACCTCGCGAAATCTGGGAGAAAACTTCACATACATTGGCATTCATAAAATGGAGATATTCAAACAAAAGTTACATAATTACAAATTAATGTTGGGAAATAAAAACTTGTGACGTTATTATTTTATGGTTTTCTTGCAATCAAAGCTCAGATGATGGAATTAAAACCGTATACTTCATTATCAAATTTAGGGTTTGTAGACATAAAACAAATGAACTAAACATGGGTGAACCCACGCGCAGATAATTAAATTGAAATTATCAAGTTTTTTAAGAAGGGAGTACGGAAGTCTCAGCATTTACAGGTCTAACGACATTGTATTGGTTAGTTTATATGATCAATTCATATGCTGTTTAAACCATTATAATATACCACTGTTAACATTTTGAGTGTGTCCAAGTCCTTGTTTACAAATCTACTTTGGACACACTCAAAAATCTTGTGAATCTGGTCAAATTTTAAGCTGCATAAAAACTGAAAATAATATTTTCAGCCCTCTATCTATATGCCCTATGCACCCAATGGTGCATAGGGCACTGCATCGAACTGACGCAGTGTTATCTTGATCATTACTTACATGAAGGCAAGGTGATCACTCTTGCGCTTCAGGAACCAGTCCAGGGTAATATTAAATAATTCAATTTTTACATATTATTATTGACATCTCATATTTGAGTAGTGTGGTTGTCAATAATGGGTAGAATTGGTGAATGTTACACGTGTGTAAAGTGATCACTTAAACGAACCTATATGACGCTCGTCAGCCCCGTAAATACCCAGACTTACATATTCTTCTTAATCTTTGATGAGATGTCAAAAATAATATGAAAAATAACTCCTATAATTGGAGAAAATCCAGATTTGTGTACAAGTATTTGGGCAAACTCAAAATTTTTACAATTTAAAAAAAAAAGTTTTTTCAATACTCCCAATTTACAATTCCTTACGGTTTTTGTATGCAAAAAAACACAGCCACATGATTTTCAATAAAAATAAATTAAATATATATTTTTTTCAACACCCCACGTTTACATTTTCCCTCCATTTCATTTTTTTAGTCCCTTAAAAAACGTGAAATAGGGGTTTCATCGTAATCCAATTAGTACGGTTGTACGCTTAAATGTCGATATAAATTAGACGAGTTTTCTTGCTGAACATATTTGAAACTTGAATAAAGCACATCAACTAGTAAAAGGTACATTATTTCCACACAAACTAGCACATTTTTGTGTCGCGTTGCCTCCAGTAACTTCGGTTAGCATATTAATGTTTCAATGCATTATTCATACGCGCCAACAACTGATTTGACGGAAAAGAATTGAAAACCGAACGAGGCGTAAAATAAATGCGTAGTTGTTTTCAATGAATAATTCGCAAAATCGGACCTCAAATAATAATTGCAACCTACGGCTTTTCTATCAAATTGTGGAAAAACTGACGTAAATAATATTTGTGTACATTTATAAAGATAGACCTATGCCTCCATAGTGTACTGGTTGACGCGTAAGGATGCCGTGCTAGAGATCCCGGGGTGTGGTATTAGTTGCAAGCTGGTGTAATGATTGTCCCGACGAAGAGACGGGTCCGTCTCGAAATCGGTAGACTAAAGTTTCGGTGAGTGGTTCTAAGCCCGCCAACGTACATATTTCTTTTCTGTACCGTAGATCGGGGCTACTTGAACTTTGATGTGTAACTTGAGCCCAGGACAAAAACATATTTAGATCTGTATTTGGTCTACAATAATGAACGTATCGACATTATTAATTGTTTCCCTGACAGGTGACACTTATTGTCACAATACATTCATTATTGTAGACCAAGTACAGATCTAAATATTTTTTTTGTACTGGGCTCAAGTAACACATCAAAGTTCAAGTAGCCCAGTTCTATGGTACATGAAGTTTAAATAAATAATAAACAGTACTAACATTTTGTAAAAAAGTAATAAATACATTTATCTACGCTTACTACTTTAAATGTAAGCTACCGTGTGTAATCGATGCCCTGAGATGGTATTCCAAACGGAAGTTAAATATTTAATTTTATGGAGTATATATAACCTTATCATTACTTATGTTTTTTGTTGTTGTTCTAATGACTTCTGGATTTTGTAATCGCTGTTAGATCCTTATTATCTTTTTTTACCAAAAGTCAACGTTATCTACACTAAGTAGTTAAAAAATAAATTCTACGTGGAATCCTAGCACAAAGAACAGTTGGCTTTGGATTTAAAAGATGCCAATAAAAACGGGAGAAGACGAATAAAAGATAACCTGGTTTCCTTCTAATGGAAAAAAAATCCTTGAGTTATTTAAAAATGACCTTAACATATATATAAAAACATTTTGTTTGCCTTTTTTCTCATTAATTTATTAATTAAATTCGGTAGTCGAAAAATACTCGTTGAAAAAGAAATTCTTAAAAGGAATTACTTAAGTCGCAATTAGCAAAGATCATTCCGAGTGCCTGGATAATATAATAATTTATGTCGTGGGGGATGAATGATGGCAGAAGGCCACGAATTAGGATTGCCGTATTAACCTCTAGACGCTCATGCTCCGCGTGCAATAAGGGTAGCGCCCTGACTAAGCATTTATGTGAAAAATTCGCGCGATTTGCTACCTACGCGTAGCTGTTATAAAAATAATTATATCTCTAATACAAGCTGTCCAGTTAAGGTAAAATAAAAAGCAATATAAAAAAAAAATGTTTATAATTTACCGTGATAAAGCAACTTTGTTTTATCACGGTCCGCCTAATAAAACACAACGCATCCCCCAAGTGTCAACCTTGCAATGCAGGTATAAACACTAATATTACGTAATTAAAATGCAACTTTGTTTTAAAATCACTATAAATATTTTATTATAACTTAATTTTAATGTCTACCGGTTAGCTTCGAAACCGGTAGCCATTATAATTAAGTTATAATAAAATAGTTATGTTGATTTTAAAATAAAGTTACATTTTCATTATTAAATGTAAAATCACAAAGTTGGTGCTTCAAATATAAATTATACTAATATTACGCATCATGATTAAATTATTTTTCGGAATCAAAAACAAAATAATGGATCGGTATCTCAAAGACATTATTTACTTAAGCTAATATTCATATTTAGAATACTAATGTCATAAATCAGTGAAATGCATCACAATCACCGGTCCTGTATGGGACCGGTAGGCATTGAACGACACAAATCCGCGGTCCCGTAAAGGACCACTGGGTGGCTAAAGGTTAATATAAGTAAGTTTGTCAGAATTTTTAATTTACCCTTGCGGAATGTCTCGTCTGTTTATTCCGTCGCAGAATTATAATAAAATGATTACTACTTCTCACTTCTCTGCATTCGTGTTTCTCACTTTAAGTATACATATGTACAAGTTTTTACCCTATACGACATGTCAAGTCAAATTTGTCTAAGAATACTCAAGTAGACAGAACTTCTATGCGTCGATTTTTTTAAATTAATTAATTAATTTTGTGTAAGTTATACTTGAAATTTCAATATTTGGAGTGTGTCCAAATACTTTACAAATCCGTAATATCTTCAATTATCGGAGTTATTTTTTGGTATTATTTTTTGACATCTCAGTATAAACGAAGAAGAATATGGAAGTCTGGGCATTTACTGGGCTTACGACCGTCATCGGCTGGTTTAAGTGATCACTTTACACACTTGTAAAATTCAATAATTCTACCCAATACCCTACATAGTTCAAATTTAAAACATAGTGCTTAAATCACTAGAATTTCACGTATGTGATTTTTATTTTGTCTCTTTTCCATTCGACCAAACTGAGCTGCAGCCGTGCGTGGCCGGGTACAGCTAGTCAGTGAATAAAATATTATCCTTTGTTTAATACTTACATTTTATATAATAAAATCAGTCTTGTCGATTGTCATCGGCCTATAAAGTAGGAGAATGGAGTTTGGTTACCGATGTATTATATTTAGGGGGTATATAGGTAAAATTAATACTCACCATTTAGTGAATGGTTCATTAGAATTATCTAGAACTTTGTCCCAAGGCTTGGACCATGTGACAGACTGCCCTACGTCTGCCCAGAACCCTTCAGGATCCTCAATGGACCTCTTGTACGCAGCTTCGTACTTGGGGGACGAGTAAGGGCTCTGTTGCAATATGAATTCTGGAAATGAAATAAGTGTTTAATATTAACTTCTAATTTTCATTTTGTCGCACGTCATATACAGGAATCATTAAGAAAAAAAGTTAGATTTCCAATATTGCACAAAAAATCCTTTAAATGCAAACCTGTTCTTATTACTGTATTCTATCGAAATCTTCCAATCGTTACCAATCCTGTGCTAAAATCATTAAATCGCACCAAAACGTAACAATTTTACAAGCTAAAATCCCTGATAACGTAAAATCATTTTTAATGGAAATGTAACGTTTTTGTGAGAACCTCCACAATTGTATTCGTTTTTGTTTCGTTTTTAGAGATAGCTGGTTCTTATTGTCGGTCACAATTGATTTTTAATAAAATGAAATATTTATTAGTGTCTCAACTTGATATGAAACATCTATTGTTTCTCTTTATATGAAAGAAGATGGAAGTCGAAGGAAGTCATCCCTGGGCTACAACCACTCATTTGACTGGCTTCAGCGATCACTTTATACACTTGTGTTAAAGTTCACCGTTCTGCCCATTATTGAACATCCATATTGCATTAATTTTTGAAACTTGCATTTATGCAACAGTCTTAGATCCAATCCTAAGAAGGATACATCAAAATTCATATTATTACAGGTGTCAACAGAGGCAAAACATCTAATTTTCGACTATTTTAATAGACTTCTAACTTTGAAAATATGTTTTACACTCACTTTTTTGTAAGTATACCTCACAAAAGACGTAATGAAACCATAAAATTTTTCAAAAAGTTGCTTTGTTTGAATTCATGGCAGATTCTAATCAATATCAGAAACTCAATATTTTTTTCTTCATTTTGTAACTTTTACATTGCTTTTTTTTATTATTTTATGGAACTCGATCAATAAGTCTTTACTAGAACTACCAATACACTAATATAATTTGTGTATTATGCTTAGCGCAACTAACACTATGCCAAGGGGATCTTCAATATGATACGATAGAATCGGGCGAAATAAGACTCGTATAAACTTTTAGATTATATTCAACGCGCTTTGTTAAAAAGTTGGGTTCATTTAGTTAGCAAAATATTGTATTTTATTATCAAGTTTAGTATAATGTAAGAGATATTAAAGGCGTTTAAAAGTTTTTACTTATTTTAGCCTTTTCAGTTTTGTTCCGAGATAAAAGTAACTAATTAATTATTTTACTTTAGAGTAAAAAACATAACTGAGTATTATCGTTACTATTTTATCTCTTAATTTTCAGGGAGATTATTTATCACAAAATTAAACACGCGTTTTTGTAGAATTCTATAAGATGTTTTCAGAACGGAATTTTTTTACATTATTTTTAATTTAAATTTCACTTGGTAAAAATCTTTTTTTCTTAAAATCTAAGTGAAATTTAAATTAAAAATGGATAGGTAAAAATCTATTCATAAATAATATCTAATCACAAAGTGACTGCCCAATCAATGAATGAGATTTTTTAAAGCATAGGCATCTCAACTAGCGATGAAATATTTATAGAATTTTTTTTAAATTAATGTTTTACTTAATAAATACCACTATTTCTTAAAATCTACTGTGACATTCAATTTAAATTATTTTTTAACAAGTCAACATTATATGTTGACTTGTTAAAAAAATAATTTAAAAAATAGCTCCTAATTGTAAATATAATATGTAATGGTTTCATAAAACATTTGAGTGTATATATCGTGTATATATCACGTGTATATATCGCTCACTCCTTTCAACAACATCAAATATCAAAAAACTTGATTTTTCAGGAGATCGTTTTTAAAGTTTAAAAATTTAATAAAACGGATTAAAAATAAATATCAAGCCACGTATTGAACTTTTTACTGTGCAAGAGATCTTTTTAGGTAAAACCTGAATGTTTTTTCTCCTTTTGAAAAATATTTATTTTATTTAGAAAAATAATTAAACAATACCTTTTCTTCGAAATGCAAAAACAACACTTTCTGCCCTGTAGCGGGAAAATATTAAGTTAAAAATTTGCCGCTTTTGCTGGGATATAGTATATTTTCTGGGCATTCCGAAAACATGCACAACTGAAAATTGACGATTTTTGATATATGACGTTGTTGAAAGGAGTGAGCGATATATGTATATATAATTCAATAATACGTATAAAGGTTTTTTACCATGCTGATTAATTGGTCTGTATTTTTATGATTTATGGACTTTCTGCGTTAATTATTCATAGCTTTGTAATTGTTGACCAATATGATTTTTTCCTTGTTGTAGGTGTATAAAATTTTTGGGTCGTTCATATTCGAGCCGGATAACAAGAGAACGAGGCGCAACTTCACGACTTTCAAAGCCTGGGAGCCAAAATTGAGATACAAAACATATCTACTGATATCAGGTATCTGAAGAGTATGATATTAATATTGAGATTGCATCTTTCGTTATCAAACATCCACAAACAAAAAAAATGTAGACATTTTAACTACTACTACCATCACGCCGTTTCCCCGCAGGGGTGGGCAGAAAGGATGGAATGCCACACTCTTCTGTCCTGATATACGCTCCTTGCCTCCTTCACATCCATACATCTAGTAATATATGCCCTCCGATTACGCAAACTTTTGACACCACCAGATTTTAGGTTCTGATTGATCTGATTGTGCTAAGTCTTTTTCGGCCGTCCTCGTTCAGTTTTCCCACTCTTATTTGCCACCTATATTTTCTTAGTCATTCAATCGACATCCATTCGCTCAACATGTCCATACCACCTTAAAGTACTCTTCCTAATCTTTTCAATTATTCCCTGTTCAGCTTTACATTCCTTTCTTTTATCTTTGTTTTTAATTCTGTCATACAATGATTTTCCACACATTCGTCTAAGGGAGCGCATTTCAACAGCGTTCACTCTACTTTCCTTCCTTTGCCAGTTCCATGTTTCGCTTCCTTGCTTAGTATCGGTAACAGCTCGCCGTTGTGAACCGCTAGCTTGGCTTCCATGGACATATTTTTATTTGCAATCACTCTGTTCAAAACACCATTTATTCTATTCCCTGCATTCACTCTTCTCTCAATATCCTTATCCACTTTTTTAAACGACGTTTTTAAACAATAACAAAATGATTGGTTATTTAGAACAACATCATTTTTGTTACAGCAAGATACGTGATTTATGAATACGATTAGTGCGTATTCATAGAGCAAGATCAGTTCTTGTCTAGGGCAAGGTGAGGGGATATTAAGAGCAGCATATATGGGCAGCCATTTTAACATGAATCCCTAGGAGTAGCCAGAATCACCACCAGGACCCACCATCAATCACCACAAAACAAGTTAGTCAATTTTGGATTCGATACATATTAATTGTAATAATATCAATTATAAATAATGGATTAATTTCACGATTGGCAAAATTAAAATGAAAAATCACAAGACTATCGGTAGCATTCTTATTAAAATATGTAGAGAAATAAGGGAGATATGAAGGCTTAAACTTTAGATATTTTAATAAAACGAAAAACGTGCGTTCGCATACGTCATCAAATTTCCGTCATCGGACGTTTTATGACGTCATATGGTTTATTGTCTATTGTTTATGGAGCTGTAATAGTAGCAGTGTGGATTGTTTGTTTACCACTACACTACCATTTGTGTTATACGAATATGGTGGAAGGGTGGGGGAGGGAGGGTGGACCATAGACATCAACAAATAGAGCCGCTAATAATTTAGCAATGACACCAACATTAAAATAACCAACTTACGAAAATAACGTTTTTTCGAAGGCGAATTTTCCAAAACAAAATGATGAATGAAAATATAAATTATATCGGCTGTTATAAACACAAAACGAGTCTAATACAATCATTTATAGGTTGAGTATGTTAGATATTCCTCCCGTCTGATAAAGATCCATTGTTATGACTAGTTTAGTAACGTAATATTAATATGATTACCAAGTTATTATATTTTTATAGCAGTAAGGAGTGCATTTAAATATAAGTTTTAATTTTACTAGGTTTGTCTACATGAAATTTAGTACTGCAATATAGTACGAGTATCACAAGAAAATGCATAAGTACCGTTAGGCCATTGTTTTCTATACGATTGTTCTAACAAAGTGAATGCAAATTGCTTCACATCGTACAGTTCAAGAAATGTAGATATTTGCTATTATTCCTTCCGTATTCGTATGCTTATATTATTTTAATGTTTTTTATCATTATTTTGATTTCATAAAGATCACTTATTTATAAAATTATACACAATAAATTACACATATCGCTCACTCCTTTCAATAACGTCAAAAATAAAAAAAAAAGATTTTTCTGGAGAACGTTTTTAAAAATTAAAAATATAATACAATGATTTAAAAATATATATAAAGCCACTTATCGAACTTTTTACTGTGTAACAGATCTTTTTAGGTAAAACCTGAATGTTTTTTCTCCATTTGAAAAATATTTAGTAGATTAAAAAAATAATTAAACGATACCTTTTCTTAAAAAATGCAGGAACAAGACTTTCTGCCCTATAGTGGTTAAATATTAAGTCAAAAATATGCCACTTTAGCTGGGATATAGTGCATTTTCTGGACATTCCAAAAACATGTACAACTGAAAATTGACGATTTTCTATATCCCAGCAAAAGCGGCATATTTTTAACTTAATATTTACCCGCTACAGGGCAGAAAGTGTTTTTTGCATTTTGAAGAAAATGTATTGTTTAATTATTTTTTTAAATTTACAAAATATTTTTCAAATGGAGAAAAAACATTCAGTTTTTACCTAAAAAGTTCAGTTGCATAGTAAAAAGTTCAATAAATGGCTTGATATTTATTTTTAATACATTTTATTATATTTTTAAAGTTTAAAAACAATCTCATGAAAAATCAAGTTTTTTGATTTATAACGTTGTTGAATAGAGTGAGCGAAATGTTAAAAAATAAATTTAAAATTAAAAACTGATGAAAAATTAGTGTTAAGTAAAATAGTGAAATGTCAATCGTTTATTTTGACAGCAAAAAGCTAAACAACTTGATTAAAACCAGTATGTGGTAGTATCTGATCGAAATTTATTAAAATATATTCACAAAGGTGGCCCCACTAAGCAACTTATTGCTTAAACCCAGGAATTATTCAATTAAACTGTTGACCTTTGAATACTGAGCACATTTCATATCGAATTGTAACTTGTATTTTGAAAATGGGACCATCCGTTTGGTCGAAAATTTGTTTTAATATTGTGAAATTTGTGCGAAAAAACGCTTTAATTTTTTTAAATATAATATTTATAAGTTATTAGTATTTTTTTTTCGATTTTATGAAGAAATAGTGTCGGGTTGTGGTCTACTTTTGTTATTGACTTAATAAAGAAATAGTGTCGGGTTGTGGTCCTGTGGTTAGTGTCGCGGAATCTTAAGTCAGAGTTTCTGGGTTCGAATCCACTCTACCACAATTTGATACCAATTATTAATAATGAGCCGTTTAGGTTCATAGAAATGTTATAAAATTGAAGTATTTCTGTGAATAATAAAAACACATACACTTATTTTTGTGTTTTAATTTAGAGATTTAGTTTTTTAATATTTTATTAGTTAAAAAAAACCCTTCAATAATCGTGTAGTTCAAGATATTAAAAAGTTTTTTCATTAATTGATTCAGCAGTCACTTTGTGGAAATATACAAATATCCATTTTTAATTTAAATTTTACCTTAAATACCACTATATCATAGAATCTTTTGTTTGAAAATGATGCGAAATGCATTAAAACACTTGTCAGAATAAATTTAAACAAATATTGGTTTTTAAAATATTAAAATGCTATTGCTTGCAAACGAAACTGATCTAAAAATCATTATTTTATAAAAAAAGGAATACGGATTGAATCTGACTATTGCAGCTAATACATCCTACGATAATTCGGTTCATCACATTTATATTTTCATCTATGTTTTTTTAAACATTTTCATTAAGTTAAAAATTAGTAAAGCCCTATTTGAACAACGAAAACATCAGCATAATAACGGCAAATTTCAAAGCTCTTGCTAAAACTTTAAATTAAAAAAGCAAATTACTACTGAATCCTTACTAAGCATCAAGGCAATTAAAGCTATGACAAATTTCTCCGAAACTTAATCAAAAGAGATGAAGGCAATAACAAACATTTATTTTTTTTCAATGTAATCAAAAACATAAAAAAACATAATACGACTTTAAAATTTTCAAATGCTTTAAAACCGTATTTACATTATTGTAAAATGTATATTGTAAATATAATTGTGTTCTTTGTTCGAATAAGTGACAATAAATCGATAAACAACCTTCTTAAAGCTTCAATTATTCTTAGAACGAATTGAGAATATCAAGTATATTAGTAAAGTTCTTTTGATCTGCAAAAACTGCGTTCCACCATAAAAGCTAAGTTTCGTAAGCCTGGAGTGTCGGCATTTTAAACTTTTATACAGATTAGAAGATAAAAAGTTAATATACATAAAATCTAATCCTTTCTAGTTTCTAGACCCTTCTTTTATCGGAATAAATAATATAACCAAAGAATTAAAAAAAAATCACCTCAAAAACCTAAGGGTAAAAATTTTTAGCAAAATAATATTTATATATATATATATATATATATATATATATATATATATATATATATATATATATATATATATATATATATATATATATATATATATATATATATATATATATATATTTATATATACACGAGTATATAAAATAAAATACGATATCCGTGCAAAACTATGTACACACTCGTATATCTGTGAATAAATGAGTACCTATGCTCCGTCTTTATGTTTAAATAAATTAAAGTGATTGTTTTATTGCCTGCTTTGCAGATTTGACTTTTATTTAAGAGGTTTTGAGTTCGATTCCTGGCAGGGCGGAAGTCTTTCATATTGTTAGTATTAGTTAATTTGTTAGTACTAGTATGAAGCCCTAAGTGGAAATAGTAATTACATGTGCAGTAAGATTTTTTGGGGGATAAGTATATAATATGGATGTGGTAATTAAAACAATTCGGGAAGAGTCTTACATACATTTCATAAAGGTCTCTGATAAAAAAAAACTTACTCAACTCAACCAAAGATGCTGCCGAGATCTGGCGTGTGAAAAAATGTGACAATTGAAGGATAAATACAACTTCCGAAATTTGAGTAGTGTTAGTCAATTATGGGTAGAATATCTTTGTATATCTTGATCACTCAAACCAGCCTATGACAGGTTGTGAATACCCAGACTTCCATATTCTTTTTCATCCATGTGGAGATACCAATATCAATTTAGTTATTTAAAAAATCTTCTTATGGTGACACTCCACTGGGGAAGTTGCGTGACGTCATAGAAATGTATTAATTTAAATCTGGAGCCGCTATGAATAACCTTTAAGGCTACGGCGAAACCACTCTCTCAAGTTCTAAGCATGAAATTTCGTTTTATTTCTGTACTGTGTTTTCTTTAATATTCTTTGGAATTTGATAATACTAAATCGCATTTCTCTCCCCTTATAAAATACACAAAATACTGACGCTATTTTTTATTAACGGTCTATATTATTCCTCTCATTTTTATACTTAAAAATCCCTTAAATCTCAATGTGTTTTTATTTATTTTATTTTATTTTCTTATACTTCATGGTAAATCCGGTATTTTATGAGGGCAAAATTATCAGTCTTGCGCGCGTGTGTCGATATTAATACATATATCGAATGTGTAATTGCAATTGCATTTTCTGACCTCATGCATCACCTTACATTCTTCTTTATATTTTTTGACTTCTATCCACACATAATAGTGCATAAGACACAACACTATAATAGATCAATACGGTGTAAATATGATCGTTAATTATATGAAGGCAAAGTGATAAGTATTGCTTTCTAGATTCATTAATATAGGTGTGAAATATATTCAATTAAATATACTCGTAGATGATACATATGAAGAAGTTCTGGGCGAAGGGAATCACTGATGTATAGGAAAGGAAATGAAAAAGGTATAATATGTAGAAAAACTTGAATATCAACAATAGATTAAGTATCCAGAATTGCATAGCTGTATAACGACCCTCAGTACATTTAATCTTCACCATATTATATACCTACTTTTAATATTTAAATCAAGCACAGATTTGAGTATACTAAAATTTATAAAACATAAAAACTCGAAATCGTATTGTTAGGCCATTTTAAAACTAATATCATTAGACCTTAAATCACAAACACGGAGTTCTCCAAAATGAACGCCAAGTCAATACAAACATACCGCTCACTCCTTTCAAGAATGTCAAAAATCAAAAATCGTCAATTTTCAGTTGTGCATGTTTTCAGAATGCCCAGAAAATGTACTATATCCCAGAAAAAGCAGCTTATTTTAATTTAATATTTACCCGCTACAGGGCAGAAAGTGTTGTTTTTGCATTTTGAAGAAAGGGTATTGTTTAATTATTTTTTTAGATATACTGATTATTTTTTAAATGGAAAAAAAAACCTTCAGGTTTTACCTAGTAAGATCTGTTGCATAGTAAAAAGTTTAAAATGTGGCTGGATATTTATTTTTAATACATTGTATTATATTTTTAAACTTTAAAAACGTTCTCCTGAAAAATCAAGTTTTTTATTCATGACGTTCTTGAAAGGAGCGAGCGATATGTACTTCCATATTCTTCTTCATCTATGTTGAGATATCAATATAAATAGCTCCTAAGTGGATAAAATCTAGATTTGTGAAGATCTGGATACACTCAAATGATGTATTATAATGAGAAACTTACCAGCTGGCTCCTCGAACTTGTTATTCTTGTGGACCTCGAACTTGGACTTGCTGATTTGCTTTTCGAACTTCCCTCTTCCTTCCTTCTTCTTCTTGTCGACATAGTCGCCGTTCACGGCCGTGGGTAGCACAGTATCATCCAGAGGGGTAACGTCAACTTTCACAGATGTCAACATCGTCGACAATCGGTAATTACTGTCGAGCCAGCCCCTGAAAACGGGAGCGAGGTAGAATTACTGAGATGCGCGTCTCTCGTTAGCTCGTGTGTGCTTTCCTCTGTTGTAAGGCCTTCGACAGCGCAGCATCCGACTGCTGCGTTTGATCAGATTGTCTGGTCAAATGTTTATCGTTCTAATAGGGAATGGGAACTGAATACTTTTTAAAATTACAGGATCGAATAAATATTATACGTTGGCATTTGCATTATTGGTTATTCATGAGCTAGCGGTCATGTGGTATGCTATTGTATAGAGTTCAGTGAGAATGAATTCAGAATAGACGACATATGAGAAATGCTTCCTTTCTTTTCTGGATATTGATTGAATATATAGCTTGCGAATTAATATTATTATTTTTTATTTATATTATGAACATGCATATAAGTGGACATACACAGTTTTGTATACATACAATTAAAATATTATAAGTTAACTAGTTTCAGTCGGCTACGCGCTACTGTAACTCGAATAAAAAATATAGAAACCACATATTTCTAATTTATTTCCATTTAACAGTGCTTGTGAAGCCATGAAAATATTAAAAATATGTTGAATTTCAATGTAATAAAAAACTTTGAAAATCCTAAGTAACATAAGCTGTCAAGACGTGCAGAGTGCTCCTTGACAGCGGTTGTCTCTTAGAATTTTTAATGTTTGTGATTTCATTGTTGTTCCTAAGATTTTGAATCTAACCAACCGATGGCAGCACCCAGAATATTTATAACTTTCTGAAATTAATGCGATATGGATATCAATAATGGGTAGAACGGTCCGGTCATCGTTGCACAAAAATATAAAATTATCACTTAATTCAGCCAGTGACAGGTCGCACCTTTAGAATATTCAGACTTCGGTCTTCTTTTTGGCTATATATATATATATATATATAAATATATATATATATATATAATATATATATATATATATATATATATATATATATATATATATATATATATATATATATATATATATATATATATATATATATATATATATATATATATATATATATATTGTATATATAGTATATATAGTGTATATATGTATATTTGTTTATATGTATACAGGGTGTCCCATAATTCAACGTATTCCTTTTAAGGGGTGTTAGGCCAGCTTATGACTCACCAAAAAATCAAAATATGACCTCTGTAAAAGTGCCTTACTTTTCCAGATATTTCCAGTTTTATGAATTTTCCGAACATCTACGCCTTAGGTCAGTTTTTCGAGTGCCACTTTCTCAATTTTTCATATTTTAGGATTTTAATTTAGTTTCATAATACTAAGTAAGTATTCTATTGATCACAGTCCAAAATATTACCAATATTGTCTTGCCTTGGCGGAAAAAAATATTAATGCCCGGTAAATGATTTTAAAATATTTTTTTAGCTTTTTACTAAGCAGAAACTCTTATATTAGTATATGAGGTCCGAATCCTGGATTGCAATTTATAAATATATATATATATATATATATATAAATGTATATATATATATATATATATATATATATATATATATATATATATATATATATATATATATATATATATATATACGTACTAGCTGTACTCGTACGTGGCCGGCCACTGTACGAGTACAGCTAGTACATAAAATATTTGTATGTAAAAATGATAGACTATATCGTCAAATATATGATAAAAGGGTATGACATATTTAAGTATTAATATGTTCTTGAAGGTAAAAATTAATTCGAAGAAAACAAAGGTTTTTATCAAATAATATGAAAAAAAACTTTTGTCGATTTATCAAATTTGTAAAACATTTTGCATTGAAAAGAAGCGCCATCAATTTTCTGAGAATTTGATTTTGCCAAATTCATTATTTTGTAATTTCTAATAATACAAGATTCCCTTTATAACGTTATAATTAGGAATTGTAAAGGATTCACAAATCGTAAGAAAATAATGTATTGAAATCGCGTTTTTTTAATGCAAATGTATCATTGAATTGTCAAACCATTAGCTTTCACAAAAGAAGATGCCAAATCCATTATTCGGGAAAATGTCGATCACGTTTCTTTGTACGTGATAAAAATTACCAAGTGTAGGAAATCTAATATTCTTCAAGCATTTTTTTAAATAAATTTTCCTTTATTATCTCAACTGAATCTTAAATTATCTGACAAGCTGAGATATTTAAACAGTACTATCAAAACAGTCATTTTATTTATGCCTAATAATGTTTAAAAGAGAATTTTTATTATTATCACTGCGATATAAATATAATCTCGGAAATACAATAATAATAGTGGTTTAGTAGTAAACTTATCCGCACCTGATGGTGCATAGGGCACTGCATTATATAAACGCAGTGTTATCTTTATCATTAACATATGAAGGAAAGGTGATCAGCCCTCCGCGTCAGGTACCAGTCCAGGGTAATATTGAATAAATATTAGAGTGAGAAAATTTCTTATTTTTATTAAACCCTCGCCCCTGGGAATCAAACCCGAGACCTCCAGTACGGTAGCCGAGCGTGCTGAGTATTACACTACGGAGGCGAACAAAGAAATAACTTGTTTACTTATTTATTTGTTAATTATTTTACCGTTAAAGTAAATAATAATACATGATCAGACTCTAATATTTCAATAATGTAGTTACAATTGGAGAACCTTTGGTTTCAGAATTTACCATTCAAAGCAAACATTAATTGTTTCCTTTGATGTGCGTAGGAAAAAGGATGCGGAAGAAAAATTTCCTCAAGTTCCCTTCCTTTTGTATCTAATAAAAAAATATTTGAAGAAATATTTAACCTTTCAATATTAAACTTTTACCAGAAAAAATGCAAACCTTTACCCCATATTTTGTCCTGCCCTATATAATTCAGTAATTCGCAGTAAATGCACGAACAGCGCATTTTTATTATTGAAAATCTTAATATCTTCAATTTACATAAGGTATGTAACCGAGATTATAAAAATACATTTGAATTTCTTGATTTCATTAATTTATTTCGCTGATTGACTGACCTAATTAGATTTTCTGTTATAAAGTTGGTTTGAGCACGCGGAGCGAATGACTTATGAACATATCGCTCACTCCTTTCAAGAACGTCATAAATAAAAAAACCTGATTTTTCAGGAAAACGTTTTTAAAGTTTAAAAATATAACACAACGTATTAAAAATAAATATCAAGCCACTTATTGAACTTTTTACTGTGCAACAGATTTTTTAAAGTAAAATCTGAAGGTTTTTACTCCATTTGAAAAATATTTAAAATATAAAAAAAAAAAAACAATACCTTTTCTTCAAAATGTAAAAACAACACTTTCTGCCCTGTAGCGGGTTAATATTAAGTTAAAATATGCCCCTTTTGCTGGGATATAGTACATTCATTCCAAAAACATGCACAACTGAAAATTGACGATTTAGATTTATGACGTTCTTGAAAGGAGTGAGCGATATATAAAATGCAAATGTGGCTGAAAGTAAAAGTGGAGGAAAGCCGAAGATATTGCAAGTATTGAAGTCCTTTAAATATTTAAAGATGAACAGGTCAGAAGAACGTGAATGTGCATTGATATGGAATAATCGGATCAAATCTATATTACATAATTAAAATGTAACTTTGTTTTAAAATCACTATAAATTTATAGTGATTTTAAAACAAAGTTGCATTTTATAAAATGTAAAATCACAAAGTTAGTTCCTCAAATATCAATTATATTCTATATTACATAATTATTCAAACCCAAAAAAATATCTCACAAAAATAAATGTAATTTTCTTCTCATAAAAAATAAATCATTTCTTTTAAAAATAAAAATTACCCTTTAAATATGTAGTTACTATTGCAAATTATTTTTAGTAGAAAAGCATTATTTAAGTTTTCGTTTATAAAATTATTGTATACTACTGTAGATCATATACGTACTTTGATTCATATAATGTATTCGTTACGGATATCACTATATATGTAGATGCATCACTCATATACAAACGAGTATACTAGTACATTAAAATAAAATTAAAAGAGACGGTTTTCTAACTAAAATGACACGATTATTCATCGAAAAATTGCAAAAAATATTCATACCGGCTTAATCATCAACCTAGAATAACTTTTGTTGTTGTTGTAGTAGTCGAATTCACTATAAAACCGTTCATATTTTATGTTGATTCAACTAAATAAATATATTTCCCCAGGTACTCTAACTTGAAAGTGTATCCCGTTACATTAGGAAGAATTTCCACACCAATACAATAGAAGTTTATAATAATAATATAATGTAGAATGTCAAAGTTTCTCTGCTTTGCGTAGGTGTGTTTTGATGTATATTGTCGAATATAATACAGGCACTACTTTTTGAATAACGTAAATTATTTAACGGATCCGTGAACAGAGCAAATTAACCCCATTTTCATTCACTTTGTCAAAATGTATCATAGCATATTTTGGCAATAAATATTTGCGTACGACCTACTAATTTTTAAGTATAACGTACTTTATGGTATGTCATTGGTTACTCATTTGGAAAAAAAACCTAAAATACATAAATGTGCAGGTACTGTGTTTGTAGTTATATGTATACGAGTATGTTTATATTAGGTGGATGCATAAGTAATGTCGTATTTAAAATAAATAAATCTTTTTTCGCATATAGGTACTTAACTAATTTAGTTAAATGCATAATTTATATTATTTTAAATTACTTTCTTTTATCTTTCTATCAACTTTTTAATCCTATTTAAAAGCTTTAAAACATCCCAATTTAGCTCCATAATTTAAATTGTGTTATCATCGCAGAATATGGCCGCGCTTTGTCACGGTGAAAGACGACACCCTTGCATTGATAAGTTTGGGTCGTTTTATTACGAATGAATATATATATATATATATATACATAAATATATATATATATATATATATATATATATATATATATATATATATATATATATATATATATATATATATATATATATATATATACATATATATATATATATA
Organism: Brachycentrus maculatus; assembly: GCF_059751285.1. Classification (NCBI taxonomy): domain Eukaryota; kingdom Metazoa; phylum Arthropoda; class Insecta; order Trichoptera; family Brachycentridae; genus Brachycentrus; species Brachycentrus maculatus. The sequence continues at coordinate 1,458,265 of NW_028280853.1, forward strand.
TATATATATATATATATATATTTATATATATCTGCTCATAATAAGTGTTTGAATATAACTTTTTTTAATTCAGAAATAAAATAAAAGACAAATTTTTAACTAACTTTTAATAAAATGCAGTATTAGGTACTTGTACAGCAATTTAAAAGTATTTTACTGGTTCCAACTCCACTGCGTCTATAGTACGCTCTACATTTCGACACCTTCTGAAAGGTATTAGAGAAGGGAGTGTGCTGTTAATCCTAGTCGGTAATTCCTCTGGGATTATCAGATCTTGGTCCTGCGGAAAGAAGGGGGTATCACCCTTAAATTGAAAGACAAAAAGGGCTTGGGATCAACTCCTAAAATACTATCGATCGACTCCCTCACGTATTTCTTCTAAATACTCCCACACGTTTTTGATAAAAAAAATTGTTATCTATTCTAAATGTCTAAATTTTTATTGTACGATTCCCTTCAAATCAATGTTGCCAGATAGAGATATGTTTCCCGCGGCATCGAATATGGTATGTGCCCATTTTTAAGACTTACGGAATTTTTTTATATCAAATACTGGACATTTTATACTCATATTAAGTATGAGACGTACCTTTATTTTGAAGGCAATTTTTTGACATTTTCGAGCGTTTTGATTTTCAAACTAATGTCATAATAAGTGGAAACAATTGTCACAATTTTTTATTTTTATGTATTTTTTTAACAATTTACAAGCATTGCGAACTTTAACATAAAAGAAAAGCGTGCTTTCCATTTTATTTATTTTCGATTAAAGTAAAAATTAAAAAAGATGTGTTGCAACAGTTTGGACATGTGGAACGAATGGGTGAAGAAAGAACGGTAAAACAAATTTATGAAGCGAATATACATATTTAAAAATAGGAGCGGAGGGTAACCAATGCAAATTTGGCATGATGAAGTATTTCAAATGGTTGAAAGCGGTCAGGTACTTTATTATTTTTATGATAAAATTATTTTGTATAATACTTACTGGCTTATATTGCATCCAAAACAAATCCAACCCACAAGACGTTTAGATTAATATATTTGAGTGTTTTTACTGTTTTATTTTTATATAATATTTTAAACTACGTCTTAGTACGTCTGTATTTATGTGATGTCACCAAGAACTGATGTGTTTATGGATTGACATTGAAATAATTCATTTATGTTATTATTATATATTACGATTAAACGTTTTTTGCATTAACGTACTAAGTGCTTTGCAATTTTTTTTATCGTTTGATGTTTAAGATTTTATTTTAAATATTAAATGTTTTAATTAAACACTGTTTTTTTGAGGTTACTAATTGTATTTTATTGTTAAAAACTACAAAAAAATAAATTGTGATAAATGTTTCGCCTTATGGCATTTTCAAACTAATGCCAAAACAAGGCGAAAGAATTGTCACAATATTTGTTTTTATGGATTTTTTTAACAATAGAATACAAATAAGTTGATTAAAAAATCAGTATTTGATTTTAACATTTAATTTATAAATTAAAATTTGAATTGAATTATCAATTAATCTTTTTTTTTTATATCTTTCCGCATTCATTACATTTTAATAAAACTAATCAACTAACTAACCCTTACGCCACTTCTTCGCAAGGATAGGCAGAAAGAATAGAATGCCGCACTAATTTGTCTTTGTAAACAATCTTCGGCTCTTCCGCATTCATACATCTCCTCATACATACTTGCCGATTATACAACTCCTGAGTATTTTAAATACTGGAGCGTGGTCAGGCCACGCTCAAGTATTTAAAATACTTGATTTTGCCAAGTTTTCCTCGGTATCCTTCTGCTTTTTTTGCTATCTACATTCGCTTCATACATTTGTTTTACGTTTCTTTCTTCAATTCACATGCCGTAACCATCTCAATACAGTTTTCTTAATTTTATCGTTAATGCTTATCTCTGCCTTGCATTCTCTTCTTATATCACCATTCAAACATCTACATATTATACCTACAAAGTTTTGCCGCAAATTCATCTAAAATAACGCATTTCGGCTGCATTCATAAAAGAAGGATGAAAGTAGACTGTTAGCATTTGCTACCGTCTGTTTGACCGCAGTGGTTTTTGTAAAAAAAGTGCTAACAAAAATATGCGCAAAACTATTTTTACATAATGGCAGTTTTCTTACACCATTTTGACATTTCGCTCACTCCTTTCAACAACGTCATATATAAAAAAGTGTCGTCAATTTTCAGTTGTGCCTGTTTTCGGAATTCCCAGAAAATGTCCCAGCCAAAGCGGCTTATTTTTAACTTAATATTTACCCGCTACAGGGCAGAAAGTGTTGTTTTTGCATTTCGAAGAAAAGGTATTGTTTAATTGTTTTTTTTTTTAATATCCTAAATATTTTTCAAATGGAGAAAAAATATTCAGGTTTTAACTTAAAAGATATGTTACACAGTAAAAATTAGTAGCTTGTTATTTTTTTATACATTGTATTATATTTTTAAACCTTAAAAACGATCTCCTGAAAATCTAGTTTTTTTGATATATGACGTTGTTGAAGTCAGCGTTTTTACAACACAGAAAAATTTCTCTTAATATATTTTTTCTATTTCATATTCCGAATTCAAATTTTATAAAAATATGTCATGTCTGATAGATTTTAATATGCGTAGGTACCTATGGCGCTTTTCCGAATACAATTTATGATTTTAATTTATAATTATTTATAACTTATAATTTATTCGTGCGTTCAAACAGAAGGCATTGGAAAATGTATTCATTTGGAACAAAATTAAAATTAAAACTAATGAAATAAAGAAAAAAAGTCTCATACCAGCCCTAAAGATAATGATATTGAATGTTCATTATTAAGAAAAAAACACTTGTAATAAACCTGTATTTGTCCGCCTCCGTATTGTAATGGTCAGCAAAATTGTGTGGAAAAAAAATATGATTTTTTTCTTCAGAATTAACTCAGAAAATAACCCGTGAGTAGGGTGGTCTAGTCCGGCTCTGGCCGTGCAGTAATAATTCATAGTTGCCTGTCTACCTAACGGTGTTCAAAGTTACAGTATCTTTCCTTTTGAGTGTATTCAAATACCGTACTTTGGAACCGGCATTCATAGAAAAAGGTCATTCAAATCATAAACTCGTTCGGCTACACAAAATAATGAGTATTCATACGACACTTATTCCGCTAATGCAAATAATTATCCATTATATAAAACCTGTTTAATAAAAATCAATCACAACATTTTGCGTGTGTCCGTACACGTTCACAAATCTGGATAATCTCCAATTAGGAGTTAATTTTGATATTTTATATTTGTTTCGGCATTTACTTTGTGGTAAGACATGTTAAAATGATTGAGAAAACACTGGTTTTTATACCACTTGAGTTTATTAATGACTACTAGTTTAGTTTGTTATTATTCAGACCTGGCGGTGGAAGTTTAGCTTCCGAAACTAGAGTCATTAATAAACTCAAGTGGTATAAAAACAAGTGTTTCCTTAAACATTTTAATTTTGATAGAATAAATAAATTTACCATTTGACCTTCGTTTTTGTATTCCTGGTAGCATCTTTTACAGTAGAATTGGGTGATACTTCTCGCTATTCATCATCTCAGTCACTGAAAGAAGCAGCCCTAGTCCATAATACGAGGAACACCCCCAAAATGTTTTTTTAGAGTGTGTTAAAAATACGTAAAAAAACGTTTTGTTTAAATTAATCTGTTCAATACTGTTATTGCGGCTGTGGCCTGTTCGGATTTAGAAAGCTCGGATTAGCCGAAAAATTTGTAATATAGTACCTACATATCTGGTACTTTACGCTTAATGGAATAGAAATACAAGTATAGTACAGTGCTATATACTTTATTAACTTTTTAGTAATTTTTAAACAAAATTAGGTTAAAAATTATAAATTTATGTAATAATAAAAGTGTTCTTCCGTGTTTGCGTGTTTTCCTACAAATGTTTTTCTTCAAAATTTTGCTTCGAATTACCGGAGTTCCACTGTATATTGATAGTTACGTAAAGTCCCGCGTCGCATATATGAGTGCAGAGTGAAATAAAATAAATTTTAAAGCGAAAAATTATATTTCAGAATGATTTTTTAAAATATTTATTTACTATGAGCTTAAGAGATCATGCATCCCTTATGTCACTGCGACCATATTAGGTGTCACTGCAACCATATTAGTGATCTCTATAAGAATTCTAATATCTTCTATTTTTTTAAATTTCTTTAGGGCTTTAGGACTTTTTTATTCTTGAAGTATGCAAATACATATTTAAATTTATTGTCAGCTTTAGATCACTAGGTAATTCAATGTACATATCGAGCGTTTGCAATGTTTTGTAATGAGTTGAATTGAAATTTAGTTGGTGACACTTGACCTCCGCTCCATTTCAGATACACGCAGGTCTTTCATTTGTGCAACTTACGCAACCTAGTATGCGTACTGGAATGTAACCCCGAGTGTCCTACCTATAATATCTTAAACTACTATTCATTCTCGATTTCATTTCCCTTAAAGCAGTAATGATCTCAGCCTGAACCACTACATATCTTTAAGAAAACATATTCTACTATAATTAATGATGCATCTATGAAACCGAGCGCGGTATTGATTTCTGACATTGCTTTCATATAATCAGAACCGAGTATACCATATATCGTGTCTATTAAATACGGTGCCCTATGTATCTATTGGGTGTACCTATTTCTATGTTGTAGGGGAGTTTACTTTATTTTCAAATTTATAATTTAGACCGCAGGACTGATCACCTATCATCATAAGATATAGCTCACAATCAAGCTATATTAACACCACATTAAAATATTTTTATCTCAACATAGATAGTAGTGTAATAGTCAGTACGCTCGGCTACCGTTCTGGAGGTCCCGGGTTCGATTCCCAGGGGGGGGGTCAAATAAATACAAGTGATTTTTTCACTGTAATATTTATTCAATATTACCCTGGACTGGTACCTGAAGCGGAGGGCTAATTACCTTTCCTTCATGTGTAAACGATCAAGATAACACTGCGTTTATATGAAGCAGTGCCCTATGCACCATTGGGGTGCGGATAAGGGTTTTTATTATATGATAAGACAGAAGAATGAAAATATGTAATGATTAGAACATGATTAACATTTGATAGTAAGTAGGTGAAAAATTGTTTTATATTGGAGTGCGTTATTTATGATTGGGAAGGGTACTATTTTGTCTTGCCATGGAACATTACGCAATTTATGCAGCGTACTGCAGGATTCTCCGAAACATGTATATTTTATTCATGCGACCGAGTGTTCAGTTTTTAAACACGTCGCATAATACGCAACATTTTAATCAGAGCTGTCTGGAATATAATTATTTTAAGACTTGTTTAGAAACAAGTGAAAAGGGTGAAGAATATGCACACTGTAAGTTATGTTTAACAAATCGTGCTATTTGTATAAATTTTTTAAATCAATGGCAAATAGGTACAGATTTTGGGTTATTGATTCTTTACAGATTTTATATAAATTTCTAGACTGTTTGATTCAGATTTTTTGGTTTGGTAGATGGCAACACTGACCACACTAGTCATATTTCGGAAGTTGTATTATGCTTCAATTGATACCTTTTATGCTTTGTATTTCTTGACACTATCTATGGTTGAGTTTAGTAAGTACACTGACCACACTAGTAAAATTTTGGAAGTTGTATTATGCTTCAATTGATACCTTTTTTATGCTTTGTATTTCTTGATACTATCTATGGTTGAGTTTAGTAAGTACACTGACCACACTAGTTAAATTTTGGAAGTTGTATTATGCTTCAATTGATACCTTTTTTATGCTTTGTATTTCTTGACACTATCTATGGTTGAGTTTAGTAAGTACACTGACCACACTAGTCAAATTTTGGAAGTTGTATTATGCTTCAATTGATACCTTTTTTATGCTTTGTATTTCTTAACACTATCTATGGTTGAGTTTAGTAAGTACACTGACCACACTAGTCAAATTTTGGAAGTTGTATTATGCTTCAATTGATACCTTTTTATGCTTTGTATTTCTTGACACTATCTATGGTCGAGTTTAGTAAGTTTTCTAACTAACGTATACCATTATAACCTCGTCAACACCCTATTGGGTACGCGTAGTAGTTAGAAAGGTATCTAATCTATCCATTTAACAACTTGTATACTATATTTGTACCTTTCACTCCCCTCTCAGTGATGAAATTCCCGTTTTATTTGAACTACTAAGCAACATTCAGAAACACTTAAAAAGTACTTATTTGACCAAACAAACTCTAGATATAGTACTCCTACCTCGCTTGACATACTAATCAATTTATTGATAAAGGGTTCGATACAAAACAAACGAATATTCGTATAGTACGTAGTACGTGTTAAAAAATTCGCTGTTTGCTGATGTCATATCGATAATTGACTTCTCAAATTTTATCGGAAATAAGCATTGAGTTATTCATATGAAAATGTTCTTTGGAGCTGTTATGTGTTACTCTTTTGTACAAAAAATAAGAAAAAAGTATTTCACCGCATGACGTCAGCAAGTTTTACGTAGAAGCAAACCTTTCTATTACAATAATTGAATCCTGGAACGTAACCAATCACAATTTCATCAATCGCTTTTGTGTAGGTAGAAATAATAAATTAAGTCTAAATATAGAAATGTAACACTGAAAATATGACATTCCTTTGAAAATAAGATAATATGCAATAATAACTGATCAAAATTTTACTTATTTTCTTAAAAAAGTCATCAAGAGAATGTGTCCGTACATCAATGAAAGCTTTACAAAAAAATCACACTTGTCGACGGTTAAAATTATTTTGACTGTTAAACATTTCATCTCACTTTTATTTTATAATGCTTTATTATAGATTTTATTTTATCTATTTTATAGCGAGATAGAAATTTATAATAATTCAATGCCGTTATACAATCGACAAAGAGATTAAATAAAACATTCTTTTAAATTTATAACCAATCGAAAAGTGTGGAATATTTATTGATTAAATATATGTATATATATGAATGTACATATATATATATATATATATATATATATATATATATATATATATATATATATATATATATATATATATATATATATATAAAAATATATATATATATATATATATATATATATATATTTATATATATATATATATATATATATATATATATATATATATATATATATATATATATATAAACATACATATGTGTACAAATATTATAATAAATGAAAAGTCACATTTTAAAATCGAAAATGATACGAATTTGATTTTCTCGAGAAAATGTGCAATTACACCCTATGTTCTCCTTAGCATCAAGAAGGTGCATGGAGCACTCCGTCTGATGGATGCGGCGTCATTTGATAGTTAATTTTATGGAGTCAATGTGATCGGTTTTGCGCTGTATTTGGATACTTGGACCTAAGAGTGGAATATATTTGATGCGATACAGATGAAGTAAGTGAACGAACTCAGGTTGAAGATTATTGCAGTTATAATGAAAAGGAAATAGAGAATTGCTTGTTCTATAGGAAAGTAGAGGCAGTCTCTAGGGCATTAGTGTACAAGTCCCTTTAATTGAATTACAGATTAGTATTTGTATTTTCAGTTTCATCTAGAAGCTTATAAGGTAGTATTTAACAAAACAATGGCGCTTTTTATATCCAATATTATAGTTATTTTTAATTTTTATATTATTATTAACAATAATCATTAAACAATTATATGAAATTTGTCGTGGTTAAATAGAGCATTTAGATGTAAAATAACGTATTTTTACATTAATTATTATTATTTTTCATTAGCCAAGTAAATTTTGAATTTAAAAATGAATGAAATAAAATGTATTTCTTTTTTGGCTTTGGTTTTCTCTTTTATTTTATTGACGTATGTATTTATGAAAAAATTTTTTTGGGAGATGGCATAACACTACTTTACTCGTGATTTTTTTTTCTTATCATGAAGTTATTAAAGATTTTGTTTTACAAAGATTGAGTAGGACTTATTTGAAGAGCATGTCTTATTCTGTCGATGTGTATTAAGTAACATTTTAAATGGGGAAAGGATAGTTGTAGTAGACAGATGTTGAGAAGCATAAGAAAGTCTGGAAAATAACTATTTTTTAAATCATAATATGAAAAGACATGTGTAGAAAAGCCGACAATATCGATTTTAATACTTTGTTATTCAACACTCCCCTTATCATTCATCGTTCATTTGGTAAAATACGTCTTTAAAAAACACTCCTTTATGGCTACCGGTTTCGGAATAATTATTCCATCATCAGGTCAAATGTAGACTAAAGTTAAATTGTTATGGTGATTTATTTACTTTGTTATTTTTGTATCCATTATTCATTAATTACCCTCTGAAATAATATGTTATAAATATTCATCTTTCCTTTTTTCTTCCGGTTCCTATCTGCACTCAATAGGCACATAGGGCACTGCATCAGATCGACAAAAAATATAAAAACTGAAACTAATAACGTGCATGAACATATAATACGATAGATGGGTGAAGGATGCGTGCACAAAATTGTACTTTTTTTTATTTACTGGCAAAGCATCCAATTTTGGGTGATACCTAAAATTGTACTTCTCATAGTGTGTTATGGTCGAGAAACATACCGATGTGTATTTTTTAAAATAATTGAATCAATAATTTTAACGCTTATTGCATTTATAAGAAATTATCACAACATTTTGAGTGTTTCCAAATACTTGTTCACAAAATCTGGATTATCTCCAAATACAGGAGTTATATTCATATTATTTTTTGACATCTCATCAAAGATGAAGAAGAATATGGAAGTCTGGGCATTTACGGGGCTGACGACCGTCATAGGCTGGTTTAAGTTATAACTTTACACGCGTGTAACATTCACCAATTCTACCCATTATTGACAACCACACTACTCAAATTCTTGGAAGTTCTATATATATGAACCAATTTAGAAACATTGTTCTTCAATCACTAGAACTTCACTAGAGACATCTATTGGTGAGATGTAAAGAAGCTTTTTATTAAGCATAAAAAGCTTCTTTACATAAAAAATATTCAAAAAGTAATAGAAATTATCACAATTCGTAAATTAATAAAAAAATTGCAGTATGTCCTTTTTACAGAAGGTCGTGAGTCATATGGGGGTCGTAAACACATATTTTATTTGAGGGGCCCAAGTCAGTCAGTATATAATAAATAGAAACGTGTTATTCTTACGTTAGCGATCCAAAACTTTGTCAAATAGAAGAATGTGTAATTAAGGACTATAAAAAATATTTATTTATTAATTTGGCGTTTAATTTAAAGAACTCCATTTTAATTTATGTATTAATTGTTAAATCAAACACAGATTATTTGAGTCTACTACCATAAGTTGTATTTTATTGTTAAAAAAACACATAAAATTAATATTGTTACAAGTTATTTTTGTCTTTTTATGTTTTTTTTTTAATTTGTTATTTTTTAAATATGTTTATTTTCCCTAATGCTTAAGAATAACAATACCAATTTCCTATTTTATATATACTTTAAGCGAGTGCAGCAAATTTTCTTCTTTAAAAGGTCATATCGACGTGCTCTACGTAAAGTGCTCTAACTACATTTTTGTAAATTTTCAGATAATTTGTTATCTTATAAACTGACCGTTATCTACAAATATAAACAAACAAACAATGTATGTAAAATAAATTACGCCTAGTTTCAGGCGTATAAGACTCTATCTACATCGAATTTGCGGAATGTACTGAACTCCTAAAACGCCAACTACTTAATTTTGACAAGCCATAAAGTTTTAAAACGATTTAATACATAATTTATTATGTTTTTGAAAGTATAATATTAGTTTAGAATTTCGGATAAAAACTTAATTCTTAGCTTAGCTCTCTCCTGTAAAGTAACAGATTTGCAGATAGAGTACTTGACGTAGGGGCCGTCGATAACGCTCACTCCTTTCAAGAATGTCATAAATAAAAAAACTTGATTTTTCAGTAGAACGTTTTTAAAGTTTAAAATTATAATACAATGTATTAAAAATAAATATCAAGCCACTTATTGAACATTTTACTGTGCAACAGATCTTTTTAGGTAAAACCTGAAGGTTTTTTCTCCATTTGAAAAATATTAAGTATATTTAAAAAAAATAATCAAACAATACTTTTTCTTCAAAATGCAAAAACAACACTTTTTGCCCTGTAGCGGGTAAATATTAAGTTAAAAATATGCCTCTTTGCTGGGATAAAGTACATTTTCTGGGCATTCCGAAAACATGCACAAATGAAAATTGACAATTTTTGATCTATGACGTTCTTGAAAGGAGTGAGCGATGTGACATGATTAACAACTATGAAAGTCTCTTTTCCACGAAGGAATGCATAGAAAAAGTACAAAGCTTTCAGTTTTTTGACGTTTATTTGAATAATAAACAATACTTCTAAATCGTGAATTACAGCAAGAACGAGGGCTGGAGGGTGAATTAAAACTGTAAAAGCCTCCCCGAACATTTCAGCTGAATGAAGTAGCTCCAGGATTTTTGCTTTTCATTTTTTGCAGAACCATTCATCGGGTAACAAAGTAAAGTCTATGGTGAATTTAAACCTCGGCTGCAAAATACGCTCTTGTATGTACATTGTACACATGTATGAATGACTTTTTTTAGACTTTGTTGCTGCGCTCATTCTTATATGTAGATTATTTAAGAGCTTGCTCTTTAAACAGGTTTATCCATTGGCTGACTTTCATTTTATACCAGTCATTTTTTTCCTTGTTTTAAAATAGGAATTTTATATATATATATATATATATATATATATATATATATATATATATATATATATATATATATATATATATATATATATATATATATATATATATATATAAATATATATTTATAAATATTTATAAATATATATATATATATATATATATATATATATATATATATATATATATATATATATATATATATATATATATATATATATATATATATATATATATATATATATATATATATATATATATATATATATATATATATATATATATATATATATAGACTTTTCATACATATATATATATATATATATATATATATATATATATATATATATATATATATATATATATATATATGTATGAAAAGTCTCAAATTCAACTGGACATTTATTGAGTATTTTAATATATTGCTGAATATTAATTTAATTTTTCAACCAAAGTTCCGACTATGTAAATTATTAAGGAAAAAATTGGTATAATTTAAAGTAACTTTTATATTTTTTATAACTTTTATAACTATCATTTTTAAACCTAGGTTTTTCAAACCTATAAAATAATAAAAGAAAATTGATACAAAATTTCATAGTTTAGCTTCATATACAGCTTTACATATAGTTGTATTTACATAGTTTTGCGTTTGGCTTTATCATTTTAGAAATTATGACAGCAATTCTAGAATAAGGTTCAGAAAGAAAGGTGAATACTTGGGTGGGATAGTTGGATTCCTGTCCGTGTCAAGCTATGGTTTGCATCCCCTATATCTTCTCCACATTCGCAATATGGTGATGTAACACACTTTATCTTGAGTAAACAGTGTCCAGCCGTTATATTTTTCAATGTTAAAATCATAATGAGATATAATTTGTGATAACGATCCTTCTTTCTATATTATTTTTGCAAAATTCTACGAGATTTCAAATGGATTCGTTCAGGTGTTTCACGGTCCTCGTTATAAATATTTGATTAAAGGAAATGCGTACTTAAAAACAAATTTGTATTTTTTCCTACCAATATTCAGAAAACGTTAACAAGGTGATATGCCATTACGATAACAAGCGATCCGTTAACATAATTCAATTTATTTTTGGCATTATTATTCTTTTCAAAATATCACAAAAGGACGCGATAATGGGTAGCAATTTCGTATTGAAAAAACGTTACAGTTTATAACATGTGCTTGATAGAATTTTAATATTAAAAATGGAGTATCTTTCTACGGATAACGCTGCGTAAGATTACTTATAATTTTAATTGGTAGGTGTTGTCAAATTTGCCACAAGGTAACTGATTGGGAAGTATTTAATATTACCTTGGACTGATACTAGAAGCGTAGTACTAGTCATCTTACCCTCATATTATTAACGATCAACTTAATATTGCATCAATTTGATGCAGTGCCCTATACACCATTACGTACGGATGAGGGTAAGATTCTTCTTCAAACCCTTATTCGTACCCCAATGGTGCATAGGGCACTGCATCATATAAACGCACTGTTATCTTAATCGTTGCACATGAAGGATCCTTACATGTGAACATCCAGGGTAGTATTAAATAAATAATAGAGTGAAAAATCACTTAATTTTATTTTACCCCCCCCCCCCCTGAGAATCGAACCCATGACCTCCAGAACTGGTAAGATTTAATTAATAAAATGAATAAAATGAATAAAATTAATAAATGTATAAGATAAAAACCTTTAACAGCCTGTTGTTTAAAAAAATACAATATTTCTTATTATAACTATTTTAAACTATTTATGGCAAAATTGTTATGAAAAATAATAAGTAAACTATATACAGTTTAAACGCTAACATCCATTTACGAGTATATGATGTAATCCACAACACTTTAGTATTTATTACCTTGGATTAACACCTGAAGCGTTATATTGATCACCTTACCATCATACAATATTCGATCTAGTTAATGGTGGATTAGTGCCCTATACACCATCAGATGCATATGAGTACCGTTTTTTTAAAAGAAATAACTTTTCAAAAAATCAACGTTTTATGTGTTGTCTTTTTTGACCAAAAATGATTTATACTTAAAATATTTTCCTCAAAAATCTTCTATGTTTGAGAAAAATATTTTTGGCAAACGTTAAGATGCTAAAAAAAAACAAACTATGAGGCTTATATTCAAAAGATTTAACCCTCTCGGATCACAAATTTCGAAACACAAAAAACTCTCCAAAAATTGAGTCTTTGCAAGCTTTCGTCGGCGATCCTGTCTACTTCAGTAATTCGTTAAAGTTTTTTTAGTCAACATGGAATATTGTAGACTCACTAACATTACAAAATTAGATTATCACAATTACAAAATAAGATGATTAGATGCATAAAAAAAAACGAGAATTCAGGAGTACAATTTTATCCATTCAATTTAATATTGGCTTTATTTGAAATTTGAAATTTATCAATTTTTTTAAATTTATTTTTTAACGAGAGGGTGTTATTAATACTATTGACAGTATATTTATTTAATTTTAAGAAATAAAAATACTTTGTGTTTTGATCCACTCACATTTTTATTAACCAACCGGTTTCGGCAACAATCTGTCGCCCTCTTCAGGGTTTAATTTATGACTATTTTATTAATATTAATTAATAATATAATATAATATTTTATTAATAATATAATTTATGAATAAACCCTGAAGAGGGTAACAGGTTGTTGCCGAAACTAGTTGGTTAGTAAAATTGTGAGTGGATCAAAACACAAAGTACCTATTTTTATTTCTCGAAATAATATATCAATATGATCCACAAAGTTAATGCTTTTAATATTCAAAACATTTTATTATTTCATTTGAAATTATGAAACACGTATTTTTAAATATTGCCTTTACCATTTCCATGTTATAAAAATACTGCTTTTATTGCCAATAATGAATTTTGTGTACATGTTTCTGCTAATTGGGTTTCTCTGACTCTTTTCAGAACTGGTATTCTATTTCATTATTTTAATAAAAAAAATATGGTATGGTTGTTATAAAAGTTAACATCTGGATATTTTATTCTTTGTTTGGCCAATATAAAATATTTCAAATTTAAATGTGTCAAAAGAAAATCGTCGAGGGTAACATAAATAGTATTCGTAAGCAAAAAATAAATAACTTTCAAATTACTGAATATTCATCAATACAACAACATAAAATTATTTTTAGTTTATGTTTTACTTAGTAAATACCACTATTTAAAAAAATCTATTATAACACGTGTTTCTATGCATTCAGCATCATTTTCAAACACCGTAGATATATGAAGCTAATTCAAAATTTTAGAAGAGGGGGTAGGAACTGTTTCTTATTTTTATTATTTTTCTCACTGGGAACATTCATAGACAATAGGGAGTAGGCTTTAGTCATTGTACTATTGTCAATTGTACAAAGAAAAAGTGGTATTTACTAGGTATAACTTAAATAAAAATGGATAGATTCCACAAAGTGACTGCCGAATCAATAAGTATGTAAATTGAGAAAAAAATACACCGATGTCAGATAACGCTCACTCCTTTCAAGAACGTCATAAATCAAAAAAGTTGATTTTTCAGGAGAACGTTTTTAAAGTTTAAAAATATAATACAATGTATTAAAAATGAATATCAAGCCACTTTTTGAACTTTTTACTGTGCAACAGATCTTTTTAGGTAAAACCTGAATGTTTTGTTTCCATTTGAAAAATATTTAGTACTTATATGTAAAAAACTAATTAAACAATACCTTTTCTTCAAAATGCAAAATAACACTTTCTGCCCTGTATCGGGTAAATATTAAGTTAAAAATATGCCTCTTTTGCTGGGATATAGCACATTTTTTGGGCATTCCGAAAACATGCCCAACTGAAAATTGTCGATTTTTGATTCATGACGTTCTTGAAAGGAGTGAGCGATAAGGTTAGATTGTAAATCTTTTTGAGTAAACCAAAGTGTTAAAAGTTATAAAAATCGGGGTAACAATATTTATTTATTGGCAATAACGACATATTTCAGGCATGTTTAAATACATGGCATTTCAGGCATGTTTCGACATGTTTAAATTAATACAATTGAAAAAAATCGTGTTTTGATTCAGTACATATTAATAAAAAACTTACCTGTGTATGTTTAACTTATGTGTATTTCACGAGTGTTAATAACTATTTTGATCGATTTTCACAAAATTTTATACGGATTTTAAGATAGGATTCGTGACACTTTAAACCTTACAAAGGGAAGAATAACTGTTAACTGGATTAAAACGATCCATCGCACATGATTTGTACCAACATCCCTACCATTAGATTCTTCTAATCTATTTTGAACCTAGAAGATAATCTATATTGTTATTTTTTTGACCTAAAACAAGGTCAACACAAGATGAATGAAAATTGTCATTTAAATATATCAAACATCCTCTTCCCTATTTCAAAAATAGTATTAATGTATGTACATATTATTACATCAAGTAACTGGAAAACATTAACGTAAGACGTTGGAAGTGCTCGAAGTTAATACAATTCTGCCTTACTTCATATCTTTTCAACAATTTGAGTGTGTTCAAATACTTGTTCACAAATCTGAATTATCTTATGTAATAATATATATCTTATCGTAATACTATTTTGACATTTCAAACTGTAAAGAAGCTAGAAGAATTTCTGCTCAATAAAAAAGCTTCTTTCATATTACTATAGATGTCTCTAGTGAAATTCTAGTGATTCAAGCACATTGTTTCGTATTTGAAGAATATATAAATAAATATGTGTTAATTTTGAAACATATATATAAATATATATGTTTCAAAATTTGTTCATATATATAAAGAAGAGTTTCTGCTCAATAAAAAGCTTCTTTTCATCTCGCCAATAGATGTCTCTAGTGAAGTTCTAGTGATTCAAGAATAATGTTTCAAAATTTGTTCATATATATATAGAACTTCCAAGAATTTGAGTAGTGTGGTTGTCAATGATGGGTACGGTTGGTATATGTTACATGCGTGTAATGTGAGTACTTAAACCAGTCTATGACTGTCGTAAGCCCCGTAAATGCCTAGACTTCCATATTCTTTTTCATTTATATTGAGATTTCAAAAAGAAATACAAAAAATAACTCCTATAATTGAAGATAATACAGATTTGTAAAGTATTTGGAGACACTCAAAATATTGAAATTTAAGGTATGTTGAGATGTCAAAAATGATATAAACCAGTCTATGACTGTCGTAAGCCCCGTAAATGCCTAGACTTCCATAATATTTTTCATTTATATTGAGATTTCAAAAAGTAATACAAAAAAATAACTCCTATAATTGAAGATAAAACAGATTTGTAAAGTATTTGGAGACACTCAAAATATTGTAATTTAAGGTATGTTGAGATGTCAAAAATGATATAAAAAATGTTATTGTAAATGTTAAATTGAGAATTGTTATATTCCTAGATTTTATTATGGTTAGAAAATCAAATATAAAATACGAAAAAAAATCGAGTGAATTTTTTCTAAAAAACTTTACACTTAAGAATCAATAAATATTCCCTTTTCCCTTTTTTGTTTGTAAACTGTCAACATTTCGTTTTTTTAGTTTTTTAGGTATTGAAGTTTCTGAATATTAATTTCTTTAAAATGTCAGTCTCCAAATTAATGTACTGTTGGTATTAGTGCATGTCAGACTTCTGCCTTTAGTACGTGTTGTTCTGCAATGTTAAGTGCAATCCATGGCGGTCCTCAGGTCAACTAAAAAACGTATATAGTCAATATTTTGTGTAGTTGTGTGTTAATAGTGCTATTAAAGTGACATATATTTAGTATTGTTTGCATAGTAGTGTAGTGAGTATCCTGAAGAAGAGACGGGCACTTCTTGAAACCTGTAGAAAAGAAAATTGGTGAGTGGTTATTTACCTACTTTACTAACATTTTTATAAAAAAACCTTAAGTGTATTAATTATTTTTAACACGTTAAACGTCATGGGGGGCACCGGTCACCTCGCCTGTGTTGGACCGCAGCGCCACGGGGGGCAACAGTGACCTCAATCAAGAGCTATATTCAAAATGCTTTAACTATGTAGCCCATCGTCAAATCAAAAAATTAAATAAACTAAATACATCAGATAATTAAAATGCATAAATTACCGAAGAAAAGATTTTTTTGTGAATTTCTAAATTGACAAATTTTTTATTGGCGTTTAACGTGTTAACAATGTATTGTTTAATTTATTGCATACATATTGTTTCATCATTCGATGAAATTATGTTCACGTTGCAAAGCTTGTGGATTGATGCTAAAGAATACTTTGATGTTAATAAGACAAATGAATGCAAGGAACAAAACCCGAGCCTTGAAAAAATTCTGAGAGAAAGGATATCGGAATCACAAGAAAAGGTTTTACCGTATAATAGTTCTTTTTAAATTACGACAAAATGACAATTCCTCTACCATTAAAATTGAAAAGTTCAAAGTAAAGTATTGAATTTTTCTCCTTTCTGCGGAAATCATTAGTCGTGACAAAGAATTGTGTTTCTCATTTATGAAACGATGTCTAGTAGATAAATATGCAGGTAACTAACCCTTTGGCTACCAAAATCCGTGAAATCGACTTTCGTTTCTCTAGTGAGAAATTCCAGTTCCGTCGAATCTGACGTCGTGATTCGTAAAAGTACACATTTTGGACAGAATGTTAAGGATTCCTTCAGGGGCAAAATTTTTTGATTCATACTCCTATGATGTTTTCTTCTTCAATAAGATCTACATCCACATAAAAATGAAATGTTCATCAATATCTTACAATTACTTGTAATACTTGTGAGATAAAATATATTGGATTTTTGTTTGTTCTAAACATATCGCAGTCATACAAGAGAAAGTGACCAACTAACAAAACGTAAAATGTTCAGGAGGGCCATTTAAGTCACTTTTGCTTGGCAAGAAAATAAACATCAATGCAGTTAGTCATTTTTAACAAGTCAATATATTACATTTCCAAGTTTAAAATCGCTATGGGAGTTTTTCAGGGTAACATTAAGCTAGTAAGACATCAAATAGTCAATAATCACATTTTTGTAAAAAATGCACTTGGTCACTTTCTCCTGTATGACTACGATATATAAGAAAAATATTTTTCCCTACCTTTCAATAACTCTTTTCTTTTCAAAATTATGTATACTTACATATTTATTTCAACCTACAACTGATTTTTTCAAACACAAAAACGGTGTATTATGAAAAAAAAATAATAACGTCAATTATTACCTAGGTTCAAAGAAAATTAGGTTTCGAGTTTTCAAATACTGGGCCTTAATATATCAAAGGATAATAACTCGGTAGGAGGAAATAATATACGGTGCAACCAGAAAAAGCTTTATTATTTACAGTGAAAGCGTAAATTTCCTTCATATCTAGTATAAGTTACCTTCCATTTGAAAATAAAATAAAATAATTTTACACATACAATCCGTAACTAAATTCAAACGCATATTGTTCAATAACCCCAAAAACCGCCGAACTTATCGAATCTACGATGTAAACTCCGATAAGGCACTTCTAGATCAAAAGCGTTCTCGTTTACATACGGTATATTAGGAACGTAAGGTGAGGTTAAGAGTTCAACATGAGGCGACGTAAAGGAGACTCTCATCTTTCCAGGGTAATACCAGCACTCGAGTGAAATTCTTTTGACATGTAAAAAACCAAGTTTCTGGATTTTGTTTGGGATGTGTTTTACGTATATAACACTGGTTTTGAGTAACGCACTTTCTCCCCACCTAAGCACTTACGAAATAACCATCCAAAAGATTGATTGATGGAATTTAAATTTTAAAAACTAAAAAAATAATAAAAGAAAACAATAAAGAAATTGTATTACAAAATCAAATTGATCATAGCAAATTTATCCGATAAACTAAGAAATTTGGTATCAGATTTCACAAGTTTGGTAATAGACCTCTTGAATTCACTGATCTCACGAATTTCCATTTTAGTAAAGTAGATGATGACACACACACGCACCACACACACACACACACACACACACACACACACACACACACACACACACAGAGACACACACACACACACACACACACACACACACGCACACGCACACGCACACACGCACACACATACACGCACGCACACACACACACACACACAGACACATACATATAGACACACACATATAGACATACACACAGACACACACGCACACACGCGCGCGCACACACACACACACACACACACACACACACATACACACACACACACAGATATACACACTCAGACATACATACTCAGACATACACACACGCACACATACACACGCAAGGAATCTTTTATAATAAATTTCTTTATTAAGTAAATACCTACCTAAGTATCCTTAGCAGGAATGTGCCGTTGTGTCCTTACAATAAATAGTATTAATATCCTCTTGGTTAAGAATATTTATACTTGGTTAGGTAAGTTAGATAAAGACCCATCTCGAAGCTTGCTTTCTTAATTTTTCCTTAACAAATTCTACCCTCTTTGTCCCGAACAGTAATTACAAAGAGTTTCTGAAGAAATAATGCAAAAATTAGCTTTGACTTCCGATTTGAAGGGGCAGTACTAAAGGCTTGTCATTATTTTTTAGAAACAAGTTCATTCATTATCCATGGTGTAGATTATGCCATTTAATGATGAATTATGAACGGCCTTAAAAAAACACGCTTAGAAATCACGAAATATAATTTCTATGGCGTCATTTTTGAAGTACATGAGCTAAGTGGTTATTTGTTTCTATTCAAAATTTTGGTTAATTTATTTATTTTAAAATAAAAAAAACAGATCTAAGTACCTTTTTCTGTTAAACGTATAACTCATAAAGTACATATTTGCTTTCAACTTTTTTTCATTTTAATCTTCTTGATTTTTTTTTGTTTCCTGTTAAAATCAAATGTTTGTAATTTATATTAGCACTTTAAATCTATTTTTATTTCTGATATCTATTGTTTTCTTGCCAGTACCCTTTATTATTACCTAAAATAAAATGTATACCCACACACAGGCCATGCCCTTGTAAGATATTTTTTTATTATTAATATTATTTATTTTTTGTACTTGTAATTATAATATATCGGCTATTCAAACTGAAAACACAGTAAGAGACATTTTTTGTAGTACGTTTTTTTTTTGCATTTTTGAATTAATAGAATCTACTCAGTCCAAAAATGCAAAAAAACCTACTACAAAAAAATGTCCCTTACTGTGTTTTGAGTTTGGACAGCCGAAATGCAAAAGAATTAAAAAAAAATACTGCGCTGAAAAAATCGTTATAAGTTTCAATCGTAGGTTACATACTCATTTGTCGGCTTTTCATTTTTCCTTTCCACAAAAAAAGTTTTCGTCAAAGGTTCTCGCTGTATCTGACAGTCGGCGATGGCATTTACTCAAGAATGTTTTTTTCTCACAAATATTTTTTTAACATTTGGAATGTGTCCTCAATACTTGTTCACAACTCTGGATAATCTCCAATTAGGAGTTATTTTTTTATATAATCTTTTTGACATCTCAACATAGATGAAGAAGAATATGGAAGACTGGGCGTATTCGAAAAAATAATCTAGATTTGTGAACAGGTATTTGAAAACACTCATACAAAATGTTGTAAATAAATTTGCTGGTCAAATAATAAGCTAAAATAATAAAATTTTCTAGCGTTTCTCATGTCGCTCACTCCTTTCAAGAACGTCATAAATCAAAAATCGTTAATTTTCAGTTGTGCATGTTTTCGGAATGTCCAGAAAATGTAGTATATCCCAGAAAAAGAGGCATATTTTTAACTTAATATTTACCCGCTACAGGGCAGAAAGTGTTGTTTTTGCATTTTGTAGAAAAGGTATAGTTTAATTTTACCAAAAAAGATCTGTTGCACAGTAAAAAGTTCAATAAGTGGCTTGATATTTATTTTTAATACATTTCATTATATTCTTAAACTTTAAAATCGATCTCCTGAAAAATCAAGTTTTTTGATTTATGACGTTCTTGAAAGGAGTGAGCGATGCATGTAAATATAATACAGTCTGATCTCACATAAAAATTAAAGAGTTTCTGCTCAATAAAAAGCTTCTTTCATCTCACCATAGATATTTATAGTGAAATTCTAGTCAATGCAAGTAATTTTTTTTTCGAATTTAAACAATATATATACCCATATAGAAATTGTAAAAGAAAAACACTTGTTTTTTTAACACTTGAGGTATATTTATTTTTATTGAAACGACTATGTTGTTTCGGAAGCTATGCTTCCATCTTTAGGTCTAAATATAAACCTGGTGGGACAAAACAAGTATTTTTCTTTTACGATTTCATCATGTCTTACCACAAAGGGAATGCCGTGACAATAAATAAAAAATATATTTATAGAAGTTTCTAGAATTTGAGTAGTGTGGTTGTCAATTATGGGTAGAATTGGTAAATATTACACTTGTGTAAAATGATGACTTTAACCAGTCTTTGACGGTCGTAAGCCCTGTAAATGACCAGACTTCCATATTCTACTTTATTTATGTTGAAATGTCAAAAATAATATAAATATTTTTAAAATTAAAAAAACAGGAAGAAATCACACGAGGCTAAACCCTGTAGTAGAGGGGATGAAGAATAAAAACAAAGCCTAATTAGTAAAAACATATTAGGCTCTAATGTGACCATTGACTCATAGTAAAAAAATCGTTTTTTCTTTTAAGACGGTCGAACGAGGAAATCATTACGTATGTTGCATTTTACAATACAATTCAATTGAACTCGAACCTTGTTGTTACAGCAAAGGTCGTAATAATAGTCTAGGCCAGATGTTACCAACTATTTATGACACATTGCCTTCTAGGAGGTATTGCATTTTTCAGTTGACCACTTCTCTATGACATTTTTCGCTTTTTAGTTTTTTATTATTTTTTTAAATAACATAAATTGTAAACATTTATTTTAATGTCAATTTAAAACATTTTTTTGCAGAGACCCACCAAGCCACCTTGTGTGTCTTGTTTAGTCTAGAAAATATAATATGTCTAGAAAATCCAAAAAATGAGAAGTGTGGTTGTCAATCATGGGTAGAATTGATGAATGTCACAAGTGTGTTAAGTGATCACTAGACCAAGCCTATGAATGTCGTAAGCGCTGTAAATGACCAGACTTCCATATTATTCTTCATCTATGTTGAGATGTCTAAAATGTGGAAAAATAACTCTATAGTGGAGATCAATATATATTCTTCTTCTTCTCCGTCTTATTCCTCATTGCTGAGGGTTGTGACCCTTGCAGAAGCAATGACTCTTCTCTAGTTATCCCTTGACTGCGCTGCACGTAGCGCTTCAACCACAATATATCTAGAAGTCTCAAAAATTTTAGTAGTGCGGTTGACAATCATGGGTAGAATTGGTGAATGTCACACGTGTGTAAAGTGATCACTTAACCAAGCCTTTGATTATAGTAAGCCCTGAAAATTCTCAGACTTCCATATTCTTCTTTATCTTTGTTAAGATGTCAAATGTTAAAGAGTATTTTTTGGTCCTCAATTTATAAAATAACTACTTAAAGTATTTCATTCACGCCAAAACTCATCTTGAATGGTCCTCCATGCGACTTCGATCGCCCACTGGATATCACTGGTTCATGTCTAGGCTTTCCAGGGACCCACAAAGTTAAACACACCTGAAATTGTATTATATTATATAATTGCGTATTGTAAATGTTAGTATTGCGTATATTAAATAAATACGTGCTATAATGGCGATATTATCAAAACATATAAAACTTATTATTTTATTATTTTTAACCTGACAAACGACCAATCTATCACCAATCGCATATATATATATATATATATATATATATATATATATATATATATATATATATATATATATATATATATATATATATATATATATATATATATATATATATATATATATATATATATATATATATATATATATATATATATATATATATATAAATAAATATATATATATATATATATATATAAATATATATATATATATATATATATATATATAAACTTGATAAAGAAAAATTCTTCCCTATTTTTATTAATTATACTATTATTTTTAATTCGTGATATTCGAATTCGTTTTTGTAAAGAACAAAATGAATTGATTTTTGACGGCTGGATTTTAGTGTTTCATTGGTGTAGTGAAAAAAAAACTTTACATATTTCTACGTAAGGCTAGCTGTGAATCTGGAACCCTTATCCCACGCATCCTTGCGAACTAGGTACTATTATTTTTTAATGATTCGGCATAAAATTTTTGGAATAATAACTAGTAACTTTGTTTTAAAATCACTATAAAAGTATTTTATTATTACTTAATTGTAATGTCTACCGGTTTCGAATATTTTTTAAGTGAATATTATCTTATAATTTATATTTGAAGCACCAACTTTGGTATTTTCCATTTTTTAATTAAAATGTAACTTTGTTTTAAAATCACTGTAAATATTTTAGTATTACTTAATTATAATGTCTACCGGTTTTGAAGCTAACCGCTTCTTTATTAAGACTGATTTATTAAGTATTAAGTATTAATCAGTCTTGATAAAGAAGCGGTTAGCTTCGAAACCGGTAGACATTATAATTAAATTATAATAAAATATTTAGAGTGATTTTTAAAAAAAGTTACATTTTAAGTATATATTAATAAACCGGTTTAAATATAAAAATTAAATACTCGTAAACCATTAATGTTTTGAGTTTATTAATATAAACATGAATAGTTTCGCGAACCACAAATGTTCTCATTAATAAGTGAAAATTTATATTTTTATTTTTACATTTAAAACTTTCATTATTTTTTTCTTCTTCTTGGAGGGTAAAAGTTGTATTTTGTAAATTATGAATAAAAAACCTGAAATTTGGTACTTTTTTATGTGTTTACATATTTTTTCTATGTTTAAATAAATATACATCGGAGATCATATAGGTAATGATAAAAAGGGTAACATTTTATATTATTATTTAATATTTATACGTACGAGCATATTGGAAAAAATGGAACAATAACCACAACTGCTCCTAAAATGAATTCAATATATATTTTTAAAACATCTCAAAAGAGCAGAAAAAGTTTTTTTTTAATTAGGCGTAATGAAAAATCTATGTACGGTATTTTCAGGATATACGCGATCACTGAAAACACTATATAACATTCATCATTCTGCTCTCGATTGAAACGAAATATTTACGTTTTTTCCATTCAATACAGTTTTCAAGTATGCTTAAGCAACTTGAATTTAAAATGGATATCAAGTAAAAATGTAGAGCCGAAACACTCACCATAGATTCAATAATACCACCTCTAAATATCAACTTTAGTAACATTATAAGTACTGGTGAAATAAAAATATATCCCGTTAAACGGGGCTACTTGAACTTTGATGTGTTACTTGAACCCAGTACATAAAAACAGATCTGT
>NW_028280853.1:1775000-1778995 GCF_059751285.1 Brachycentrus maculatus
TTATTATTTTGAAGTGTTTTTTTCTAAGTATACATATTTAAGACTAATAACGAAAATATTAGGATAGAAATTTAAATATTTTGGATTTATATGTAGAAGTACGAGTGAAAAAACATTTTTGAAATTTTTAAATGTATTTATTGTACAATTTTTAATTTTTAATTTTTTAATGGTTAAAACATATAAACATTTAAACTAAGTCATTAATATTAAGGAGTATGAATATCCAAATGGTATATTAAAATTGCTAAGTATTTTTTTTTTAATCTTAGGAAATGCTCTTTCAGTATATTATTTTAATATGCTTACAGGACTTTTCTATTGTTGTCTGGTTGAGCTATTTTTTTCATAATTTTTTATTTTATTTATTTATTTAATATTGTAATATTTTTATATCTATACAAAATAATAATTTTGTAGTACAGAATGACTAAGAAAATATATGTGGCGAATGTGAGAGGGAAAACAGAACGTGGACGACCGAAAAAGACCGAAAGAGGCACGATCAGATCAATCAGAACCTAAAATCTGGCGGTGTCAAAAGTCTGCGTAATCGGAGGGCATGTATGACTGGATGTATGGATGTGAAGGAGGCGAGGAGTGTATGTCAGGACAGAAGAGTGTGGCGTTCCATCCTCTCTGCCTACTCCTGCGGGGAAACGGCGTGATGGCAGTAGTAGTAGTAATTATTAATGATATGCATAAAGATTTTTTCTAAGCTGGTAATTTATGGGTTTGCATAAATTACAATAAAATTTATTTAAATACTTAATGAACAAATTTTGAAAATCTGCGAACATTAAAACAGGAATTTTTTCTGGAGCTGTAACTGTTTAAAATGCAGTGAAAACTTCATCACAAACCAAATAAGCCAATAGTTTTCATCATTAAAACTTTAATGATAATAATTAGGTTTTATTGATCAATAAAACGACAGGTAAATTGTTATTAAAAATTAAAAAATTATTAAAAATTGAAGAAAATTATTATTTTAAAACATGTTTTTACCGTATTTTGTATTTTAATGCAACAATTTAAAATATTAATTATTTTTTATGTTTTAGATAATAAACTAAATTATTATTTTTGTTTAAAATGTTTAATTCTACGAGAATACTATTCAAAATACTATACAACAAAATTTAATTTTAGAATTCTTGAAGTGCAGGAAACCACCTTAAATTTATAATATAACACCTCAAATGAAAGAACAATATTTGTCGCGCTCTTCGGTAAAAGTTTATAGAGAACTAATTAAAAGTTTGATGACTTAAGGATTAAAATTTAATCCCGATTAAATTTCAATACAAATAATTTCATTTAAATTATATTGTTACTACCTGAAAATCAAAACTGAAAAGTAAACAAGGATCAAAGTAAAAGTGATTAACAAGATATACTAAGGATATCTTCTGAAAGACGAAGATGAGGAGAAAGAAATATTTAAGTATAAGTTTTTCAAGGGTTTACTAATCGATATATATATATATATATATATATATATATATATATATATATATATATATATATATATATATATATATATATATATATATATATATATATATATATATATAATATATATATATATATATATATATATATATATATATTTATATATATATATTTATATATATATAAATATATATATATATATATATATATATATATATATATATATATATATATATATATATATATATATATATATATATATATATATATATATATATATATATATATATATATATATATATATATATATATATATATATATATATATATATATATATATATATATATATATATATATATATATATATATATATTATATATATATATTTATATATATATAAATATATATATATATATATATATATATATATATATATATATATATATATATATATATATATATATATATATATAATATTTTTTGGGAAAGACTTTTACACTTTTACACATTTTTTCTTAAAATAAGGTTTTGGTAAAAAACATTATTAGAAAACCGATAGTTTTGAAATCATCTTCTTTAAAAATACTTCATAATTAACAATACTATACATTTTTATATTTCCCTTAAAAAAAATTGTGGTATTATTAATAAATTTGTTAAGAGAATAAATCGTGAAAAGGTTCAGAATTCACAAACAATTAAATAATTTAATTGGAGCTTCCATTCTTTTTAGGCTCATTGTCCCCTGGACCAGCGTTTCTCAACATTTTTACGCTCACGGCCTTGTGAAAATTTTCGAATTAGTTTTATTCCATAAATGCAGTTCTACCAAGAAATGTCAGTACAAAACTTAAATTTAATAAATGATTGTCTTCTTGCAAATATAAAATATAATACCATTGTGTACAGAAACCGATCAGTATATAAATTGTCACTAAGAAATTTCTCGTTTTTTAAGAATACAAAACATTTGGTTTGAAAATTAATTCCAAGTATGGTGTTGTATCTTTACTTGAATAGTTGTTTACCTTGCCTTCAGTATTGTTTCGAAGAGATGAAGCGTTGCGTTGATATCAAAATTGTTTCTCTGCTTCGTTTTTTCATTATTGGTGATGCTTTTCTTTTCATTTTCGTTACAGGCATTTTAACCCATTGCAACACAAAGGCCAAGGTCAATTTGTCACTGAAGCCGGCGATTCGCCGGTTTGTCTTTGAAGTGATTTTTTAAACATCAAAACTGAATTACAATAGCTTTTTTCATAAAAATGACAAAAAAATTCCGTTAAATAAGTATATCTAGCTTATGAAAAAAAAGCTTCTATGTGTAGCCATTTTATTTTGTTTGTTATTGTATTAAAATAGTGTCAATATTAAATAGTGTGTTGCATGAACAAATTACGTCATCTTTATTAGTGATGCAATGGGAATTATGTTTTTGTAATAAAAAAATTGTCAAAATTTAAAAGTGTGTTGTATGAACAAATTATGCCATTATTATTGAAGCTGGCGATGACCATTTGCAGACCAGCTGAATAGTTACGCGGTCCACCAGAGGGTCTCGGCCCATCGATTGAAAATCGCTGCTCAAGACGATGTTGAATTTTCAGTGACTTACTTCTCAATGGAGTTAATGTCCTTTTTCACATTCTTTTTAACAAAATAACTTACCTATCATTGAATGTGATAATCATCTACGTGAAAATAAAAAATAATCACTTTTCCAACAAAAAAACACTTAATACATTTTCCCCCTAAGGCATTCATATATGTACATGTCCCTTCTATGAAATTGTCAAAACTCCCTCTTATTTAACTATCATTCATGACTCAACAAGTTAACACGATAAACGTATAATCTCGATATCATTGTGGTATCGACAAATAAAAAAAACAAGAAATTTTATAAATGTCGCTTGGATCATTTTTGCATTCCAGCTTCGATACATTAATTAAAATGTTTGATGTTAAATTACTATGCACTGTTAATTAGTTAATACAGTCAAATACATATTTTGAGAAGAATATATTTTATTTATATGCATATTTATATCTGATGTCGTTTGTTCATCTTCAGAGTAGAGAGATAATTCACAAATATACATACCAATTGTTCTTAAAATTTGAAATACAAAAATATATCCGAAAATGCTTATGTTTTTATATGGCTGAATTAATAATGAAGATATTTAAAAGAAATGTTAGGTTGAGTTAGGGACAATTGAATACATTATGAACGGTTCTTTGAGATGGTTTGAAAATGTAGTGCGAAAAGATAACCCGAGAATGTCTAATATAATGTATTTGTGAACTGGAGAACAGAAATCTGGTCGAGCAAAAGTCTACGTAACCGGAGGGCATATATGACTAGACATATGGATAAAATTATAATAACTTAGCTGTAATAATAACTTTGGATTAAAAAAAATACTATCTCAAGGACGCTTGGAGTAGCTAGGAGTGTATGTTAGGACAGACAAATGTGGCATTCTATCCTATCTGCCCACCCCTGCATTGTAACGGCGTGATGATAGTCGTCTAA
>NW_028280854.1:0-81531 GCF_059751285.1 Brachycentrus maculatus
GGGACCTCCAGAACGGTAGGCGAGCATGCTGACCATTACACTAGGGAGGCAGACAAATGTTACCTGGCATGTTAAATGTTACCTGGGTTTAACTAGAAAATAAAGTTACGGGCCATCAAATATCCCGCCTTAATATGAATATTGTTCTACTTCAAACCCCTATCCGCACCCGTTGGTGCATAGGGCATAGCATCATATAAACGCAATGTAATTTTTATCGTTAAAACATGAAGGAAAGTTGATCAGCCCTCCTCTTCAGGTACCAGTCCAGGGTTATATTGAAAAAATATTAGAGTGAAAAATCTTATTTTTACTTGATCTCCTCTAAGAATCAAATCCAGGACTTCCAGTACAGTAGTCAAGCGTGCTGACTATAACACTACGGAGGTAAAAAAAATAAAAACGAGCTTTTTGAAATCATTACATATGTAAGTATGTACAATGTTTTTATAAGACTCTGTAGAATAAAAAGATGGTGGAAATTTAGAAGAAAGCTTGAATAACATAAAGTGTTTTACATAATAATAAACATGTCGTGTTTGATGAACATCTTGAAACAGATGTCGATGTTTGATTGTCAGTTCTTTAGTGCTATTTGAAGATTGAACGCGGAAAATATGAATTTCGAAGCAAGTAACGAAGTGTATGTAAGTGTTGTGAAGGACGAATTATACGACTATGTTGAATATTTGTTTCGTAAAATATGTTATAGGAAGGCTTTAAATTATGTGTATTTATATAAATATATATATATATATATATATATATATATATATATATATATATATATATATATATGTATATATATGTATATATATATATATATATATATATATATGTATATATATATATATATATATATATATATATATATATATATATATATATATATATATATATATATATATATATATGTATATATATATTTATATATATATATATATATATATATATATATATATATATATATATATATATATATATATATATATGTATATATATATATATATATATATATATATATATATATAAATATATATATACATATATATATATATATATATATATATATAATATATATATATATATATATATATATAAATATATATATATATATATATATATATATATATATATATATATATATATATATATATATATTTATATATATATATATATATATATATATATATATATATATATATATATATATATATATATATATATATATATGTATATATATATATATATATATATATATATATATATATATATATATATATATATATATATATATATATATATATATATATATATATATATTATATATATATATATATATATATATATATATATATATATATATTTATATATATATATATATATATATATATATATATATATATATATATATATATGTATATATATATTAAGACTCTGTAGAATAAAAAGATGGTGGAAATTTAGAAGAAAGCTTGAATAACATAAAGTGTTTTACATAATAATAAACATGTCGTGTTTGATGAACATCTTGAAACAGATGTCGATGTTTGATTGTCAGTTCTTTAGTGCTATTTGAAGATTGAACGCGGAAAATATGAATTTCGAAGCAAGTAACGAAGTGTATGTAAGTGTTGTGAAGGACGAATTATACGACTATGTTGAATATTTGTTTCGTAAAATATGTTATAGGAAGGCTTTAAATTATGTGTATTTATATAAATATATATATATATATATATATATATATATATATATATATATATATATATATATATATATATATATATATATGTATATATATGTATATATATATATATATATATATATATATGTATATATATATATATATATATATATATATATATATATATATATATATATATATATATGTATATATATATTTATATATATATATATATATATATATATATATATATATATATATATATATATATATATATATATATATATGTATATATATATATATATATATATATATATATATATATAAATATATATATACATATATATATATATATATATATATATATATATATATATATATATATAAATATATATATATATATATATATATATATATATATATATATATATATATATATATATATATTTATATATATATATATATATATATATATATATATATATATATATATATATATATATATATATATGTATATATATATATATATATATATATATATATATATATATATATATATATATATATATATATATATATATATATATATATATATATATATATATATATATTTAATTATATAGTATTTCTCAGCTCGTATCTTGATAATTATTGACACAGGTTTTCATATAATTACGAATCATTAAACAAATATAGTTAAGATAAGGGAATACGGGTAAGAAAGCTATTAGAAGACGTTTATCTCCGTTTAAGACCGTACGTTGCTATGCTTTCTTAAAAATTTTCAAACTTCATAAAAAAATAAACGTTTATTTTGTTTTTTTATTTAATTAAACCTGTTTTGACAGTTTTTTTTCTTAGTACGTACGAGTACGTATCCATTCCTGAAAAAAACATGGTGCTTGTCAAATACCAGTTGGAATAAAAGTACCGAAAGTAAAAGAAGCAAAAAACAAAGTTTATTTTTGTATATAATTGACATTTCAACAAAAGTTGAAGAAGAATATGAAAGTCTGGAAATTTATAGAGTTTACGACCGTTATAAGCTTGGTAAAGTGACCACATTTACCAAGCCTATGACAGTCGTAGCCCTGTAATGCCTATGCTCACATATTATTCTTCATATTTGTTGACATGTCAAAAATGTATGAAAAACAATTCCTTAGCGGAGATAATCCAGATTTGTGAACACGTAACACACACACTCAAAATGTTGCAAATAACTTAACTGGTCAAATTATAAGCTAAAATAATAAAAATTAAAATGTTATTTTCTGGCATTTCTCATGCATGTCATTATAATCCAGGATTCGGACCTCACATACTGATATAATAGTTTCTGCTTAGTAAAAAGCTTTTTTACATCTCACCAAAAGTGTCTCTAGTGAAGTTCTAGTGATTCAAGAACAAGGTTTCTAAATTGGTTCATATATAAAGAACTTCCAAGAATTTGAATAGTGTGGTTGTCAATAATGGGTAGAATTGGTGAATGTTCAAAATATAAATTGTAAATAATATAATATAAATGCAAATAATTTAATATAAATATAAATAATATAATATAAATTGGTGAACGTGTGTTAATGGATCATTTAAACTAGCCTATGATGGTCGTCAGCCCCGTAAATGCCCAGACTTCCATATTCTTCTTCATCTTTGATGAGATGTCAAAAATTAATATGAAATATGAAACACGCGTCATTCGCTCACCTTTCAGGAAAGTGAGTCTGATGCAGGTTAATCTGACAGTGTTATGTTTGGACTATCGAATTACGGATTGTGACGCCCGGGTACGAAAATCGATAGAGGGAACTGACGCGCTCGCAAATTCAAATATTATTAAACACCCCATCCCATCCACTCCAATACACTTTACGCGAGGCTCAAATCGTCGGTCTGTGAATTTACAAATTGCGTTAAAATAATATTGAAAATTCTTTTACGATATTTGATAATGGGGTCATAATTTGAACAACATTTTAATCTTATTGTAGCGTTATTTCTCATTCATTCATTATTTTTTTCATGATTTTCAGGCGCCCTAAAAGACAAAATTTGCTAAAGAAATTTAGCAAGTTTTTACTTTGCTAAAATATCTATATTTTGTTATTAATCAGTGAAATTATTTACTTTTAAAGGTTTTATAATTTATTCTTACATATCACCAGAAAAAATGAATACTTATATTTTAAATATTATTTTTAAATTTGGCATTAACTTTTCGGGATAACATGATGATTTTAATATTTACAAAAAAAAACAAACTAAGCTTTTGATTTTGAACACGAACATGACTTTTATTTAAAAACAACTAATGGTATTATCGACAATTGAAATAATAGACTTTTGTTTTTATTTTCTATTTTCACTAATTGAAATCATATTCCCCAGTTAATTGAATATCAGTAGTTTTCAAAACTAGTCGTGAACTCGGCCACGCGTAGTCTCAGTCTGGTTAAATGAAAAAGAAAGAATTTACAACTCATACAATATTTTTAATATACATAGTTCATTTTATAATATTAAAAAAAAAGAAAATACTCAGTGACAGGATCTGTCAAAAAGCACGCTTTTCACCATAAATAAGGTTTATTGAGTGGGTTGTTGCTACGTTCAACAGATGGTGCTGCCATTCTAATAAACTGTTGAAAAAACATGCGTGCTACCTGTCGATGACATTTTAAATATAAGTTACTTTAGGAGAATCAACATTTGGAATAAACGATTATTTAAATTATTTATCTGTTATAATGCATCAAAACACGCCTTTATTTAAACGCAACATCGCGTTAAAATTTAAAAAAAATCGGTGAATGCATTAAGGAAATTTAAGATTTAGAACAAACGAAAATTAACATAACTGTTTATGTATATAGCCTATAGATATTTAAAAAAAAAAAAATTAATAAAGAATGTTTTACTACAGTTGGAAGCCCTTGAAAAATATTATTTTTAAAGGTTTTATCATGGTTTCAGAAAAAAATGAGATCGCACCTTCAAAATCTGTATAAGAATTTAGATTTAGATGCGTATGCTAATAAATTAGCATTCTTTATGGAGGCCCTTGAAGGAAGATTCCAGGATCCTAATTCAGGGGAATCCTTTATCCGTTCCCCAGTACACCCTATTAGGGATATTTACATTTTACGAATGTATAGGTACATGCAAAGAGGATCTAAAGATGCCCCCTTACATTACACCAACCCATACAAACTTCTGAATAACTGATACTTTATTACAAAATAATGTATTTATTTAACCCTTAATTTGCCTGTTTATACTATAATTTGTATGAGATAAATGTTTTTATTAATCTCATACAAATTCACTGATGTCATAATTTTGTAAACAGTTGCTTGACTGAGAAGGAATATTTTTCAAGATAATATAGTTGGAAAATAGAAGTGAATATATTTGATTTCGACCAATCGAAATTGTCGAAATAATCGTCGGGTATGATTTGTCCACCTCCATAGTGTAATAGTCAGCACGCTCGGCTACCGTTCTAGAGGTCTCGGGTTCGATTCCCAGGGGGGGTCAAATAAATATTGGTGATTTAATACAATAATATTTACTAGATTTCACTCTAATTTTTAGTCAATTTAGTCGAGCGGAGGGCTAATCACATTTCCTTCATGTGTTTACGATCAAGATAAAACTGTGTTTATATGATGCAGTACCCTATGCACAGTTAGAGAAAGAGAGAGAGAGATGTATGAGTAGATTAATGAATGTGGAAGCGGCGAAGAATGTTCGCAAAGTCAGAGTGGTGCGTTTGTCTATTCTCTCTGCCTACCCATGCGGGGAAGCGGCGTGATCGTTAGTTAGCTAGATTTCATTAATTGATGATGTCTATCCTTTTTTAATTTTAGTTTTACTTGGTAAAAATCACTTTTTTAAAGTCTATTATTACACGTGCTTTCATAAGCTTTTTAATAAATTCTTTTTTTTTTAAACAATGTTTACACCGAAATAACACCGAATTCTTATTAAAACCTTCTTATTAATTAAATTCTTTAAGTCTTAAAATATTTTTTGGACTGATTGTGGGTTAAAAAGGAAACCCAAGTACAAGGTTATCGTGACATATTGTATTTTCTATGAATGCGTGTTCAAAGGAAATCTATCTAGACGCATTGAATTGATATAATTCACTGTTCTTTTCGAGATTTTTGCCAACCGTAAATCAAATTTGTTTCTCCGCTTGTGTCACAAGTGTTGACAATAAAACATATTTACGTACTTGATATTTTTGTCATTTATTTATGTCCTTATAAATTTTGAATTCCGTAAAATTCTCAACCCTTCAAACTGTGTTTCACATTTTGAAGGGAAACATTCTTGAAACAATCTTAAAATACTACCGCCATTTTGTAAGAATCGAGCAGTATACAATTATGTACCTACTTTTTTAAGGCTTACTTTTTTTAGTATTATCTATTTTCTTTTGCTTGTTATAGAGCCTACAATTGATTTAAAATAGAGTCAAGTTTTACAACATTTTGAGTGTGTCCAAATACTTGTTCACAAAATCTGGATTATCTCCAATTACAGGAGTTATTTTCATATTATTTTTTGACATCTCATCAAAGATGAAGAAGAATATGGAAGCCTGGGCATTTACGGGGTTAACGACCGTCATCGGCTGGTTTAAGTGATCACTTTACACACGTGTAACATTCACCAATTCTACTCATTATTGACAACCACACTACTCAAATTCTCAGGCTTCCATATTCTTCTTCATCTTTGATGAGATGTCAAAAAATAATATGAAAATAACTCCTGTAATTGGAGATAATCCAGATTTTGTGAACAAGTATTTGGACACACTCAAAATGTTGTAGATAAATTATCTGGTCAAATTATAAGCTTAAATAATAAAGATGAAAATTGTATTTTCTGGCGTTTCTCATGTGTGTGATTATAATCCAGGATTCGGACCTCACATACTAGTATAAGAGTTTCTGCTTAGTAAAAAGCTTCTTAACATTTCACCAATAGATGTCTCTAGTGAAGTTCTAGTGATTCAAGAACAAGGTTTCTAAATTGGTTCATATATATATATAGAACTTCCGAGAATTTGAGTAGTGTGGTTGTCAATAATGGGGAGAATTGTTGAATGTTACACGTGTGTAAAGTGATCACTTAAACCAGCCGATGACGGTCGTCAGCCCCGTAAATGCCCAGGCTTCCATATTCTTCTTCATCTTTGATGAGATGTCAAAAAATAATATGAGTCAAGTTTTGTTTATTATATATATATATATATATATATATATATATATATATATATATATATATATATATATATATATATATATATATATATATATATATATATATATATATATTTATAAATATATATATATATATATATATATATATATATATATATATATATATATATATATATATATATATATATATATATATGTATATTTATATATACAAGATGCACCCAGCGAAGCGGTTAACGTTTATTTTGATTAGTAAGGCATCCAATTTGATTTTAAAATGTCTAAATTGAAGTGAAAAACCTATGTAAACATTACATATTTTCTTTTTCGTGATATGCGTTTTACAAAACGTATTTGAATTTGCAACCAAAAACGTTTAAATTTCGGTACACTTCCCGAAAATACAAAAATTGACAAATAAAATATCTATATTCAGCTGGCCCATTATCTGCAAACCAATTTAGGTAGCACTCACCTCTGTATAATATCTCATTCTCAGTTAAGTAAACATAACACAATACTAAGGGTCGTTTCACATCGGCTTATTTTGTGAAAGTGTGTGAAGTTTCACAATAGTGGCCACTTTTGGATTCAGCGTGGGTATACACAGCATCATGCTTTAGTATAAAGTTTTCAATTATTAAATATTCGTTAAGTTCCGAACCCGGGGGCTTTACGATTGAGTGAAAGGTAAATATTATATCCATATTATATCGTACATGACAAAACCAAATGTTACAAAACTGAATCTATGAAATGGGATTCAACGAATCTATCCCAAATGCCTAGAACTTGTAACTGTGAATAATGAATAGTAAGGTGGGACGATAAGAGTTTCGGTGATTTTTATTTTATTAATAAATAAAAACACTTGTTTAAGACAACTTTTCAGTTTTTTATTGTCAAATCTTTTGAGAACAACAGATATTGTCATAAACAAACTGTTTGTATTTTTTGCTGTTGATGAGATTATCTGTAGTTCTCAAAACAAGTCATATTTACATAGATAAAATCAAAAGTGGTCTTTTATACAAGTATTTTACTTTTCTATTGAAATTAATATATAATTCCATAAAACTTATGTAAATAACTTATTGAAATAGTAAGGAAACATATTATAACCAAAATCGTATTTTCACCAGTTGATAATAACATCTGTAGTTTTCAAAACACAAATGTGATATTTCACAATTTTTTTAATTGTTTTAGTAGTTGTAGTATTGTCTATCCATTTTTTATTTAAATTTTACTTGGTATGTACTACTTTTTCTTAAAAATCTAATGTGACATGATGAACGTTTGAAAATTATATGGGATGCATCGAAACACGTGTCACTAATATTTTTGTGGTATTTTCCAAGTCGTATTTTTATATTTAAATCGCTTATTTAATTCCACAAATTGATATAAAAATAAATAAATAATAAAATCTATTAACTTATATTAAAATACGAGAATAATACTAAAAGTATGAAGATATAGGGTAACTTTGCTTTAACAAAACAAAATTGACCACTAAATGATAAAATTCATTATCTGGTAGTTGTGTTTTAGTCAAAATGAAAAATTCTATGAAAATCATTATTTTTAAAAGCTTTTGTTTAAAAATAAGTGATTCGAGGCACCCCACATTAATGTAAGTATACTCAACAGCCGACAGAAACTTGCATAGAATAACAAATATCTAAAGTTATATCGAAAACCATTTACGGGTAGCAATTTATTAGAGAACCCAAGTAACATTTGGAAATACGTAACACAAAATAAATTTAGTTCAGTGAAACCGTTAAATGAATTATAGAATTACTCATACACACATCCAGATAGTTAGCCCTGTGATATGAATTTCCCTGTAGGGAGATAATAAAGTGGGGAATTAGTTTAGTTAGAAACCTCTGTTTTATGTGGTCCATACAGGTAACCCCTTGATGGTTTCTGGCAACATCTACCTCTACTTGATAGTATGATTCTCAGTCGTCAATGTAAGTATTTTTAGAACTTAAACACTTGTAATAAACCACTTAATGAGTTTTATTTTATTAAACACGACTAGTTTAAAAAACTAACAGATATTTTCGAAACTTGTGTTTAATAAATTAAAACTCATTAAGTGGTTTATTACAAGCGTTTTTTAATAATCAACATGTCATTCCACAAAGTTAATGCCGAATTAATAAATAAAAATTTTAGAACATTATTGGCTTTAACTTCATTTAACAAAATTGATTTTTAACTTCAATTTGAAATTTACACAAACCAATTAAGAAGTTTTAACAAATCACATTGTAAAATTGTATTTTATTAAAAAATTAGAACTTATATACTCAAATTAGTACTCATGAATCAAAGTACTATCGAAAATCTTGTCTGAAAACTTGAGTAGGTACTCATCGCGCGCATGTCATATACAGCGCGCCGCGCAGGTTTGCCAACTTGACGACTAACGCACCTACTATTATTAAAAATAAAAAAAATTAATTACACTTACGGTAAATGTAATACATACTTACGAAACATATTTTTAAAAAATTCAAACCTTTTTTTATAAGATACGATGTTAAGTCTAAAACGTTTTGTAAAACGTCCAATTCAATATGAAAATATACAATTTAATACGTTATCGTCCAATTTAATGTGTTAATATCCAATTTAATATGAAAATGTCCAATTTAATATGTAAATGTCCAATTTAATATGAAAACGTCCATTTTAATGCGTAAACGTCCAATTTAATTTGTAAACGTCCAATTAGATTTGTTAAACTATCAATTTGAAAAGAAAAACTTATTTAAATCAGACTCAGATCAAAAGTCGCCGATATAACAAATAAAATGGAAAAACCTAAAATGAATTTGATAAAAGAAGAAACTAACGTAAGCGCCACTAATACGGACACCACACACGCACATAACACAATATTATATATTTGATTATGTTGCAACCCCGCGTACAAGAAAGTATTTTCATTATGGCTTTCTGTGACAGTAAACTTGTCTCAATTACTCTCCTTTCAAAGGAATTATTCCTGTTGTGGCATTTGTGACTCGTAAACTATTCCGCAATAACAACCATTAAGGGTCCCTACTCTTACCACAAGAACTACTGTGTTTCCCATTCTCTTCTAAAACCAATATATAATATTATCACTAGGCACCTACCCCTAATTAATTATTATAATTTGGCTGTTTTTGGGGTCTGCTTCTTTATGCATTTACAAGTTCTGTGAAATGCATTCACGGTTCATATATCTTTCAACTAACCCTCTACTACTACTACCATCACGCCGTTTCCCCACAGGGGTAGGCAGAAAGGATGGAATGCCACACTCTTCTGTCCTAACATACACTCCTCGCCTCCTTCACATCCATATATCGGTAGTGTAATGGCAAAGGGGTTTTCTAAGTTTGTTCCTCAAAATGTCTAAATAGTGTATTCCATAATCTGGCAAAAGGATAAAGCTGTAGTTGCAATATTTTTTTAGTTTTATTGAGATATGTATATATAAAATACATAAAACAAATGAGTTATTTAATTTCACAAGTTTGTTTTTGCTCTAGGTACTGTAAAATTTGGTCTGAGACAGATATACCCCTTTGCCTTTACACTACCGATATCTAGTCATACATGTTTTCCGATTACGCAGACTTTTGACACCACCAGATTTAAGGTTCTGATTGATCTGATCGTGTCAAGTCTTTTTCGGTCGTCCTCGTTCTGTTTTCACGCTCACATTCGCCACATATATTTTCTTAGTCATTCTCTCGCTATCCATTAGCTCCATATGTCCATACAACCATGAAGAACTCTTCCTAATCTTTTCAATTTTTCCTTGTTCAGCCTTACATTGCTTTCTTATATCTTCGTTTTTAATTCTGTCATACAATGATTTTCCACACATTCATTTGAGGGAGCGCATTTCTAACGCTTACTAACCCTCGATGTGAGTAATTTGTTCAATATAATTTTAACACTCTCCTTATTATTCATTAGGAGAGTATTATATTCCATTTCACAAAGTCAACAATGTTTTGAATATACAAAGCCTAATATGTATACTTTTGGTTTATTTGGAGTGATATATTAAAAAAAAAAATATTATGACTTTTTCGGTTAGTAAGACAAGTCATAACATCAATTTCAGTTTTTTAGATTAAATTAAATATATGTAAATGGATAATTATGAAGCAAATTCAATGATTTAAAATTTAAAAAACAAAAAAATGGAAAATACTACAGTGAAGACTTAACTAAATACATGTAAAATGGCGATTAAAAAAAGTTTACAATATAAAACTAAAACATCGTTTTTAGGGATGGACATGTATATATCCATCCCTTAAGATGACAAGGGTCTTATTGAAGTTGATTGGAAAAAAGTACCAAAAACAAAAGTGGCTAAAAACAATGTTGGAGTTTTATTTTTCACAGTATAACAAAATGTGCCACAAAGTATTTGCAACAAACATCTAAGATTTTTTTAAGGCTAAAACTAACAGATGGGATATTTACTAGTTTTAATTGAAAATCTATCTTTAAAAATGCTTTTGACTAAGTTTATTAAATAATATTTTATTTAAAATGTATTTTATTTATTTGGTATATTATTAGATTAAAACCAATATTTTTAGCTTTTCCACTTTATTTTTATTTGACCAGCGACCGGGTTTCGTCGTTACCGACATCATCAGACTGGTGGTCACGACATATAGGTAACGACGAAACCCGGTCGCTGGTCAAATAAAAATAAAGTGGACAATCTAAAAAGATTGGTTTTAATCTAATAATATATTAAAATGCAATTCCATCACGAAGTATCAGTGGATAATATAAATCTATTATTTATTTGGAACTTAATTTGTGGAAAAACATGATGTTAATAAAACACTTGTAGTAGACCACTTTTTAAGTTAATTAATGTAAACACGATTTCATTTATGGTTCTTGAAACTAGTTATGTAAATCAAATAAACTAAAAAAAATGTTTTTAATCATTATGTTCTTCCACAAATTTAATGCCAAATGAATGAACAATATTTTTTTAATTAAATTTTAAATGTATTTTTTATTATCATTATGTTTATTGTCAAAAATCGATTGACTTACGCCACGACGAAGTAGGTAAAGTATTCAATTCATTAATTCAATTCATAAATTTGATTCAATGCAAACTCGTCTTAATTTGTAAATACAGAACAATTTACATCAATCATAAAAATAAATGTTTTTGCGGGATTCCGTTACTTGAATTCTGTTGTCACAAATGTCATTTGCAATGATAA
The DNA here is from genome assembly GCF_059751285.1 of Brachycentrus maculatus. NCBI lineage: Eukaryota > Metazoa > Arthropoda > Insecta > Trichoptera > Brachycentridae > Brachycentrus > Brachycentrus maculatus. The sequence goes on from NW_028280854.1 coordinate 12,207, forward strand.
TGCCCCTCTTAAGTTTTATGGAGGTAGTTGGACCTTAAATGTCCTTTGTTTTATCCTCACAGTAACAAGAAATTACCATAAGGACCATGGAAAATAATTTTCTTACAGCGGTTCTGTTTAGTTGAGCCGGTTTTGTTTATGTTTTTAATTTTTTGCGAAATGAGTAAAAAAAGCACATTATTTTTTTCTCAACTAAGATGTTTAAGAATATGGAAATGTGGGCATTTACAGGGCTTACGATCGTCATAGGCTTGGTTTAGTGATGACTTTACACACATGTAACATTCACCAATTCTACTCATGATTGACAACCACCCTATTCAAATTCTCGAAAGTTCTAGATTTATTGATCAAACTCGAAACACAGAATACGCCAGTTCACAATAGCCATCTATGGGGTGATAAAGAAAGCTTTTATTAAACAGAGACTCACTCAATCATGGATAGAATTGGTGAATAATACACATGTTTAAAGTGATTACTCAACCAAGCATAGGACGGTCGTAAGCCCTGTTAATGCCCAGACTTCCATATTCTTCTTCATCTATTTTGAGATGTCAAAAAATAACTCCTTATTGGAGATAAAACAGATTTGTGATCCAGTATTTGGACATGTTCAAAATGATGTAAAAAAAAACATTAATTTTTGTACGAATAAAGAAACCCTTGCTACCATCTTGAACTATGGATATTTTCAACATAAGGTTCGAATAAGGGTTAATCATACTTGTGCGAAATTTAATTCTTAACAGTTGTGTTAATTATCTGCATTTTAAATGCTTTTAAATATTAAAGGTGTGTTAACGGAGACAAATCATCATTGTTTATATTTTCATCACTTTATATACATGTGTAACTTTCACCGCTCTGCCTATTACAGAATATCCATATTGAATTCATTTTGATGAACATATGCTCTGTTGTTGGATTTTTTTCGTATGTTGGTTGTTATTTTAGTAGATGTTGAATTTTGCTAACTCTGCTACCATTGATCTAGAATTTGTAAATATTTTGTTTCTAACACTTATCCGCACCCCAATGATGCATAGGGCACTGCATCATATAAACGCAGTGTTATCTTTATCGTTAACACATGAAGGAATAGTGATCAGCCCACCGCTTCAGGTGATCAGGTGAAAAATTTTGGAGTGTAAAAATCACCTATATTAGTTGACCGCACATTGGAAATTTATCCCGGGACCTCCAGAACGGTAGCCGAGAGTGATGACCATAACAGTACGAAGGCGGACAAAAATATGTCAAGTAAATAGCTCAAAAAAACTATAAATACTTCATCTTAGTAACTAAAATAAATAAAAAAAATTGTATTTATTTAAAATTACTGAGAGAGATGACAATTGATTTATCCTGAAATGAAGGAAATCCGGGATGACACTTTCATCCCCTAGTATTTTTTATTGTATAACGGGTTGGAAATAACAATTTTCAGCTCTGACGCGTAGTTTTAAAAAGCGATATATTACAAATTCGGTAAATAAAAGGTAAATATCATTTTCCCAATATTTCAGATGTGTACTCAGGTTTTCAGAGGGTGGTTTATCGATACGAAAAGCGTATAATGAACAATAAAAACTGTCAATGCCATGTAATGCCTACCCAATAAACAAGTATTACACCACATTAAAGGTAATATATTATTATATTTTGTAGACATCAACCCATCAAAGAGAAAATAAGCAAATAATACGAAATCCACATGAACGATAGAGGTACGTTTGAAGCTTTCTTTTGTCATTATTATTATTACGTAATTCTGATTATTTTATTTTATTTAAATGAGATTATGTTTATATATATATATAGGTATCACACGATTGAAGAACACAAAGTAATCTCAACAAATGAAACGATCAGAACCACAGCAGGCTGGATGCAGTCACAAAATATGAGCGTTATATCAAAAAATATCATTTTCTAGCTGTACATATATTTGTGTGATTGAGTCGTCAACGTTTTTTAGGCCAACTGTGATTTTGGAGATAATCCAGATTATGTGAACAAGTATTTGGACAAACTCAAAATGTTGTAAAAAAATTATCTGGTCAAATTATAAGCTTAAATAATAAAAATAAAAATGATATTTTCTGGCGTTTCTCATGTATGTGATTATAATCCAGGATTTGGACCTCACAAACTAAAAAAAGAGTTTCTGCTCAACAAAAGGATTATTTTATCTCACCAATAGATGTCTCTAGTGAAGTTCTAGTGATTCAAGAACAATGTTTCAAAATTGGTTCATATATATATAAAACTTCCAAGAATTTAAGTAGTGTGGTTTTCAATAATGGGTAGAATTGGTGAATGTTACACGTGTGTAAAGTGATCGTTTAAACCAGCCTATGACGGTCGTCAGCCCCGTAAATGCCCAGACTTCCATATTCTTCTTAATCTTTGATGAGATGTCAAAAAAAATAGAGTAAAAAGAGTCTTATTAAGAAAGAGTTATTTGACCTCCCCCCCTGGGAATCGAATCCGGGACCTCCAGAACGGTAGCCGAGCGTGCTGACCATTACACTACGGAGGCAGATATACATATATGGAATAATCCGATATTTGGATCTTGCACACATCCAAATTAAAGGGACTCTGCTAAACAAAAAAGCTTTCTCAATCGAATCGAAAAGCAAAGGCATTATCTGAAAAAAGTACTTATTTTCAGAAGATGAATGAAATTTGAAAATAGGAAGCGTTAAATCTACGCATCGTTAATCCTGTATAATCTGTTGAGTTAGCAAGAAATTTTGCGATGTTTTAATGTAAACGATTAATTGGGTAATAAAACTATTTCCTGGGATAATGTGATTAGGAAACTATATTCGCTAAAGTAATATTATGTTATATAATCGAAATCAGCGCATTTTTTAGTGTCCTAGATGCAAAACAATTATCTTTATTCATGATCGACTGTGAAATTGTCGTCGCGGGTTCGATTCCCTTCATTTTTTTAATTAAAAAATATATATATTTCACATTCGTTAGCTTTATTTTCTCTTTATATTGCAAACTTTCGTAAGCTTTATAGATGAGTTTATTGTTATAAAAAGTCCTATATTTTTAATTAGCAACGATTTTATCCCACAGTTAGTTGAGCTTCGTTGCGATCAAAATAAATGTCAGGAATTAAGACAGTTATTAATGGGTTGCCCATTTGCTTAGAACCAAAAAAAAAAATACAATATGTCTTTACGACACTCATCATAGGGGTGTCGAAATTCCCCAACATCTCTCAACATGCCTTCTTTTTTACTGGCCAAAATGTTCGGAACGAATCCAATTAAAATTTTGCTGGACACAATCCCTACATCAAATGACCCCGAAATATCTATCAGACCTTTGAATATTATAGAGTGTTTATTTATTTATTTCATAGATACATAATTTTTTACTATATTATGTGTTACGGCTCTTAAGGCATGGCCTGTGCCGAAATACTTAAATGTTAAAACAATATTTTATTATTATTATTATTTGTTTTTTTATTTATTCGATTATATACATTACATACAATAGATACAATAACATTTTACAGTATAAAGGTTTTACAATAAAATAATTACACCTGGACTTTAATTAATTCACTTTCTACCTTGTCCCTTCCAACGAGAAGCAACCATCGACGGACACTGTTCTTAAAGACATGATCACTACTGCAAAACAAATGCATAAAACATTTATTTTCAATAAGTCAGGGTATTTCTGATGGATTTTTCCATTTACCTTCCTTATTCTACCTGCAGACAAGCCTCTCAAAGTAAAGGGTTGGCGAGTTATTTCTTTAAATAAAATAATCTGCCTAAAATTAGTTTAAACGTTGTTTAATGGAAATATAGACGAAAAGGTGATATAATTTAGAAAAGCTTAAGTGTTGTAATACAACTGTTTAATTTTTAAAATAATCGTTCACTTTGTATTATACAACTTAAAAAAAATACAAAGTGAACAACAATCGATAAGACGAGTTATATTACCATACTTGAAAAATAACAATGCTTTTAATATTAAAAAAAATATTTTATGAAATCCAATGTATGCTAAGCTTTAAAAAATATTAATTTCTATATTTGAAATTAAAAATAAATATTTATATCATAAAATAAAATACTTTAAAAATTTTAAAATTTGAAAATGCCAAAAAAATAACCATGCCTTATACGATCAAAAAACAAAAAATAACAAACAAAATAAAAATAAATACAATAGTAAAATTATAATAATATTAAATAAATTATATCGGTCATAAATATAAACAATAAATTAAAAGCATATTTCCCTCTCCGTGGACAAGAGCTTAGTCTATTGGTGTCAAAAAATATCAGTTGCTACTATATTGAATACATAAAAATAATCATTTCAATCAACGTATTTTAATTTAATCAAAAATCAATTGTCATCGTAATAATCGCTTCACTGACTTGGAATGTACAAGATCGACGGACGATAATAGGAAGGAATGTTTCGCGGCTTCTAATGGAGTTGTTATGCTAAGACCACTGGACCGTGAATTATAATCGAACCCTTGAAATAACTTTTGCGGAAGTTCTGTTTCGAATAGAAAATCACTTAATATTATATTATATACATATTACCAGTACACCCTACAAAGGACTTAATTGTATATTACATTTTCTATCGATAGCAATTTTCATAAAAGTCAAGTCTTAGTGTACTGAATAATTTTTTTATTAACATTAATTGTATACATTTATTTAAATCACAATTTTAAAAATATTTTTTAAAAATGCAGAGACCTACCAAGCCACCTTGTGTGTCATGTCGGTGGAGTTATTTTTTAATACATTTTTTATGTTTTTTAACCATTTTACCTTATATACATACAAAAAAGAGAGAAAAATTAAAAATATAAGCAATTTACAATTTTCATAAAATTAACTCTTGATCATTAACCCTTCCCTTTTTTGCCTTTGTTCCATATTTTATTTGGACCTCGTAACATCCGTCGGCAACAAATTGAAAAAATGAATTTTGATCGGTGATTTTTATTTTCAATATTATTAATATTTAAAGCATTTCCTTTGTGGTTAGTCATTTTAACTCATTGATTTTTTATGAAAAACTTCTCACCAAGATTTTTATGTCTACTGGTTTCGAGACGTACGTGTCTCTTCGTCAGGACAATAACTAAAATAGTATGCAAACAATACTACCTTTTACTACCATAGCACTATTTACACACTTAAAACTAAAAAAAAATAACACATGCGATTTCTGGTCGACCCAAGGACCAACATGCACTAAGGGTTGCAGCATAAACACGCGTTAAAAGCCGAGGTCAAACATGCACTACATGATGACTGATGCAATACATGATGAATTTTCAATATGTTTCATACACTTGTCTGTTCTTAATTTCTTCTTTAAACAAAATATATTGTTTTTCTGTCCACTTCCGTGGTGTAATGATTAGTATGTTAAGCTATCGTGCTGGAGGTCCCAGGTTTGATTCTCCCGGGGATTGAAAATAAATGTTTTTAAACGATAAAATTTATTTATTATTATCCTGGACTGGTCCCTGAAGCGCAGGAGTAATCACTCTGCCTTCATGAAAGTAAAAATCAAGATAACACTGAGTCAATACGACGCAGTGCCCTTTGCACCATTGGGTGCGGATAAGGGTTAGTAATTCTTGTCTTCTTTAGTCGACAAAATTTCATTTTTTTTAACCCTAATGCGTTTTTAATTTACCTTTTAATAAAAACCATTAATTCAATTTTTCTTTTCATCTTTGTTCGATGAATTTTTTAAATCCATAAGGATAACTGATCTTTTTTTTCTAAATAATAATAAGTATTTTCTTATTTTTATCTTTGATCGATGAGCTTTCAACCTTTTTACCCTTATCCTTTCTTAATCTTTTCTAGGAATATATAATTTAATTTTTCTTTAAATTTTTAATCGGCAACTTTTCTGTTTAATTTTTACCTTTTTCTGTTTTTAATTTTCTCCTTTTAATATAAAATTAATCTCACATTTAGTTTACCCTAATTCGTTCTTATTTTTTTTATTTTAATATATTTTTCTCTTCTTCTAATCATTACTCAACGAAATGGTCATTTGACGGTTCGATGATGTTAAATATAATTAAATAACACTTTCTAAATAATCACTCTTTTAAAAATAAACTGAAGTCTTGAAAGACTTAATTTTGAAGTATGACATTTATCAATAAATTAAACCATAGTGAAAAACGTGGTTAAGACAATTTTTTCGCCCACTTGACGATGACAAAATAATAAAAATATATTAATGAAATATTACCTTGCGACTGGAATGTACATTTTTTATCCATGTTGATATAAAATTCAATCGCTCTCTTTCATTTTATATAAAATGGTTTTTCAAGAATCAAAAAATAGTTCCTTAGACTAACATTCTTATTTTTGACGCCATATGTACAATAAAATACTTCAATGTCCTGAAATAAGATTATAATAAAAAAAAATCGTTACTTTCATCACAACAAGTTGAAAATTGATTTGTGAAAATGCTGACGGACGCTTTGTCAAATAAACTCGTATTTTTCGTGAGTGGTGATTTTTTTCAGAAAAAAATATCTATCTTCAACGACTATTTGAAATGCTGTAATGAGCAAAAATCTGAAAATTGAATATAAATGTCGTTTTACTGAAGTTATTTCAAAGTCAATATTATGCTTCAACGATAAAAAAAAACTTATCTGTTGAGTAGTTACAGAATTTTTTAAATAAACATTTGAAACTTTTAAATTAAATTTAAACGTGATGTTAATTTTTTTTTTCATTTGTTATATAAACAGTTTTCACAACATCTTAAGTGTCTCTAAATGTTCACGAATTTGGGTTTATAAACTTATTATTACGGTTTTTTAAAAAAAATTAACACTTGTATAAAACCTTTTTGAGTTTGACATAATGAGTTTTGTTTCGTTATACGCGACTAGTTAAAAAACTACTGATGTTTTCATCGAATGGTGAAAACTAAAAACTGTTTTTGTATGTCATTCTACAAAAAAAATACCGAAATAATGATTAATATTATTTAATCAGTGTTATTTTACATTTTGATATCTCAAAATAGATGAAGAAGAATAAACAAGTCTGTTTATTGATGATTGACAACTACAATTTCTAACAAACAAGTTTTTGGGTAGAATGTTCATTTATCACTTAAACAACCTATGACAAATCTTCTTCATCTTTTTTGAAATGGCAAGATGGGTAACACGCGTCCAATTAAAAGCTGCATAAATAATTACAATAATGTTTTTCGGCGTCTCCTAGTATGCAAAATAATCTGGTTAAGATGTTGCTTACATCTAAATAAAAGGATTAAAATTGTAATAAAATTTTTGATTTTAAAAATGATATTTAAATATTGATAAAAGTCAAGGGTTAAATCGTTAAAAGAAATCTCCCAACACATAAACGTCATTTGTTCGTAATGTAGTACAAAATGTTGTTTTTTTGTATTTTGCGAGAAGGTTGTAAATATTACACCCAACTGTTACCCCCTGTGAGGAAATAAATAACAATTCAAGGCAAATGTGAGTATTGTGTAATTTATAAAAAGATTTAGGGAGAAAAGGAGAAATTTACGATAATGTATCTCGTTCATATATTATTTCTACTCCCTATTGAAAACATTTATTACAGAGAAGAATTGTAGCACAACGAATGAATCATTTCAAAAACTTCATAAACGCATATCTTTTATTAATTAACTTCTTCTTTTTCTTGGTAAAGGCCTTGTGGCTTGTTTTCAAGAGGGATTATCCTCCTGAAATGTCAATTCCAAACTCGGCTGTCCAAACTCAAAACACAGAGAGGAACATTTTTTTTGTAGTACGTTTTTTTTGTATTTTTGGACTAAGTAGATTCTACTTAGTTCAAAAATGCAAAAAAAACGAACTAGAAAAAAAATGTCCCTTACTGTGTTTTGTTTTTGGATAGCCGAGCTGTCAATCCATCTTTTTGGTGATCTGCCCGGGAGTTGTCTACCTTAGGGTTGCCAGTGCAGTACAATTCACTTTCTATTAATATTCTTAAAATATTCCCATTGTGATTCTTTCGTCTTCTTTCTCTCTTTCAAAATTTATTTTATGTTAATTTCAGACAGTAACAATTTAATTTTAATGATCATGATTGTTCTTTCATTGTGATTGTGATTTTTTCACTCTAATATTTATTCAATATTACACTGGACTGGTACCTGAAGTGGAGGGCTGATCACCTTTCCTTCAAGTATAATCGATCGAGATAACACTGCGTTTATATGAAGCAGTGCCCTATGCACCATTCGGAAGCGGTAAGGGATTTATTATTATATGTTCTTTCATATTTTTCTTGATTTTATTACTCTAAAAATGCACTTAATTTCGAAAAGGAATTACGAAGACGTCGTGTATTAACTAGAGATTTAACAGAGGCACTACAGTATTTTAACCCTCGTTAGTTTACCCACAACCTATGCTTAATATAATCCTTCTGTAGCTATATGGCCTAGATCTAGTGCAACCAGCTTCCGTGAAATATTCCTCTCTTAACAAGAAACTTTCCTAAACTTTTTCAGGGGGGAGTCCTTAAAAGCTAGTTCCGGTTAATTTAACCGAATACAACATAAGAGGACTACATTACTTAATTACCAAAAAAAAATATGAATGGATTTATTTTGGGAATATGTCATTATATAAACGATTTTGTTGTGTAAAAAGTAAAGAAAATTATTTACAACATAATGGGTCTCCCAAAAATAAATCTGATGGTTGTAAATTATAAGTGTGATTGTGAATTATACACGTGTTTAAAGTAATCATTAAACCAGCCTATGATAGGTCATAAGCCCTGTAATACTCAGACTTCTATACTCTTCTTCATCAATGTCAAGATCTCAGAATGTAAAAATAACTCCTAAGTGGAGCTAACCACATTTTTTAACAAGGATTTTGACACACTCAAAATGTTGTGAATTATTTATTTATTTATATAATTTATGTATTAATTTTAAACCAAACACAGATTTTTTGAGTCTACTAAGTTAGTCTACTTAGTATACTCAAAAAATCTGTGTTTGATTTAAAATTAATACAAAAATTAAAATGGAGTTCTACAAATTAAACGCCAAATCAATAAATATTTTATAATGTTTAATACAGAATATGTACTATGTTTTGTCGTGTAGTTGGCTTTTTCTTTTGAAAAAATATCTAAAAATCAAGCAAAAACGAATCCAGATTTGGGAACAAGGATTTTGACACCCCCAAAATGTTACAAATAAAATAACTAGTCAAATTATAATAAAAAAATTAAGCGTCTTTCACTATATAATATTAAATGTAAGTTGATTGGGATCTTGCATACCTTTAAATAAAAGGGTCTCTGATCAATGAAAGTTTTTTTAAATCAACCATAGATACTTATGCAAACTCAAACACAAAGTGACATGAAGATAATATGATATACTATTTTTAATATTATTTTTTGATATCTTATCAAAAATGATGAAGAATATGGAAGTCTGGGCATTTACGGGGCTGACGATCGTCATAGGCTGGTCAAAGTGATCACCTAACACACGTGTAACATTCACCAATTCTTTATGTACTTTCCAAAAATTTGAGTAGTTTAGTCGTGAGTCATGGGTAGAATGGTAAATATTAGACGCGTTTAAACTGATAACGTAAACCAAATCATGACAGGTCGTAAGCTCTGTCTTTTTTTAAACCAGACTTCTGTCTTTTTTTTAATTTTAATTTTAAGTTTTGCCTAGTAAATACCACTATTTAGTTAGTCAATCTTAAATTAAAAATGGAAAGATATTATCACTGAGTGACTGCCGATCGTATAACGAAATTTTATCTTTTTTTATGTACAATATGTTAAGATGTCAATAAAGCACTTAAATTGTGATTTTCCATTTTAAAATTTAAATGTAACTTTGTTTTAAAATCACTATAAAATTTGAGTAGTTTAGTGTAAAGTGATTATAAAACAAAGTTACATTTAATTATAAAATGGATAATCACAAAGATAGTGCTTCAAATATAAATAATATTCTCTTAACGAGTACGGCTAATAAAGCAAAAATATACAAGAAAAAACTACGTAATTAATACAGACTTACATCACTAAATATATATTTATAGTGATTTTAAAACAAAGTTACATTTTAATTCTAAAAAGTATATGTATTTAAAAAATATTTAAATTGTTGTGGACCAATAAGATCGATGAATTACAGACATCTTTTCAACATCAATTTTGAGACACTAAAAATATTTTTAAAATAATAACTTCGATCTATATATAGTACACACTTTGACATTATAAAATAATCTTTACTCCCACCTTACAGGTTGTTTACTGCCGGTCTCCATTTATACCACCAAACTTAGTAAAAACAAAGTAAGTAGTTTAAGCTTTAAGAAAATTCATAACAAGACTTGAAAAAGCTTATCCATACCCTTTCTTCCTTTGTAAGACGCTTGTTTTTCAAAAATACGTATTTTAAATTTTCTTTTCATCCCTAGAGATTCTATTAATGAATGATTGTTAATAAAATACACAAGGGGTGTGTCAGATTGTTTTCATTTTTGATACATAAAAATAAAACACCAGAATTCGTTCAAACTTCTTATTCCCTAAAAGTGTAATAAGTCGCCGAGGAGAAATCTACTGGCCACCGAGGACCCCAGATTTAACTCCTGCTGATTTTTCCTATTGGACTACTTAAAAAGTAAAGTTTAAAACCCATCGCCACCCAACCTGGATGTTTTAAAGCAAAGAATCACAGAGGAAATTAACGCTTTTCCAAGAGCAATGCTCCAGCGAGTGATTGAAAATTTCAGTGCCAGGCTAAATGAATGTGAAGAAGTGGATGGTGCGCACTTAAGAACGGTTATTGTCAAATGAAATGCTTTTTTAATTTAATACGTATTATAACAAGTTTTAACGAATTCTGGTGTTTTATTTTTAAGTATAAAAAAAACAATCTGAAACACCCTTTATAGGGTGTTCATTTATGTATTTTTGCCAAATATACTGTATTTTTACATATTTATTTTATTACAAAAAATTAAGTAATATTAGTTTTTAACCACTCACCGAAAATTAATATATAAGGAAAATTAATAAATGCATTTTTACAGACTGTTAATCTGAAACACCTTTTATAGGGTGTTCATTTATGAATTTTCGTCAAATAAACTGTATTTTTACATATGTATTTTATTACAAAAAATTAAGTAATATGAGTTTATAACCACTCACCGAAAATTAATATATAAATATGGAAAATAATAAGTGCATTTTTACAGACTGTCAATTTGACAGTTGACAGTTGATTTGCAGTCAGTACGTTTTGCCGTTTCACCACAAATAGACTGAATGACCATTATGCTCGTCGTGGGTTCAGTGAATGGGCCGAAAACAATATTCAGTTTGATCCTCTTTTTCAACGAAAAATTTTGTTCACCGATGAGGCACATTTTTGGTTAAATGGCTATGTCAATAAGCAGAATTGCCGTATTTGGAGGGAAGAAAATCCAGATGCTTTTGTCGTGATGCCATTACATCCATTAAAAGTCACTGTTTGGTGTGCTTTATGGGCAGATGGAATCATTGGCCAATATTTTTTTAAAGACGGTCAATGGAGAGCGCTACAAAACCATAATTACTGACTTCTTCGTCTCAGTTGTATAGTATTGATACGACAGAACTGTGGGTTTAAGAAGATGTCGCAACACGCCACACCATCAATTTGAAATTTGAATTTGTTTACCCTTTAAAAATCACCCTTTATTTTAAATTTAAGTTTCATCTCTAGGGATTCTATTAAAGAAATATTCTAAATAAAATACATATTTCTGCCATGAATAATTCTAGCTACCTTTTCAGCTACTTAGTGAAAGATCAAATCAAGTAAAGTGAATACTGTACCTTAGTAAATCGGACATTAAATAGAAGAAGGCTCCTTTTGCAGATTTTGTACGAATATGTATAAACTCAATAAATTTAAAAGGCCATTCCTTCTTTTAACACATTTTAAAGAATCCTGGGAAAATCATCAAAATATTGAAATTATATATCTATTTTTTTTTCACTGTCATATTTATTTAATATTACCCTGGACTGGTACCTGAAGCGGAGGGCTGATCACCTTTCCTTCATGTGTAAACAATCAAGATAATACTGCGTTTATGAGACGCAGTGCCATATGCACCATTGGGGTGCGGATAAGGGTTTTATTATTTATTATGATTATATATCTATTTACGTATGTACAAAATAATGATTAAAAAACATTTTTTGTTTGTAAAACCAACCCTTTTTCACCCTTACTAAATCTGAAATTGTTTGGCAAATATTGAATAAACTCGTTAATTAAAAATGAAACTCATCTCTCGCGCTTGATACAACAATATTTAAGGTAAAACGACAAATAAAAATGTTTAATATAACGAATATATTATAAGAAAAAAATATTATTACTAGCCAAACTGATTCCTCATTTTCTCTCAAATGATAAAAGCTTGTTAACCTTTGCAACCCGGTGTCTGCGGTTTGATATTTTTCTATTAAATATAAAAAAACTGATATCTTATTTTAATACTTAACAAATTGGAAAACTTTAAATCAAACAAAGCGTTAATTCAATACACGTATCAAAATATTTTAAAAAAAGTCCAACGTGTATTAATTATAATTATTATTCTAAATTTGCCAATCAACTGACAAAAATTCATAAATCAACGGGCATAGAAATTTTATATGCACCTATATAAAGCTTTTGTCCGTAGCGTAATGGTCAGCACGCTCGGCTACCGTACTGGAGGTCCTGGGTTCGATTCCCAGAGGGGTCAAATAAATATAAGTGAGTTTTTCACTTTTATATTTATTCAATATAACCTTGGACTGGTACCGGAAGCGGAGAACTGATCACCTTTCCTTCATGTGTGAACGATCAAGATAACACTGCGTTTATATGATGCAGTGCCCTATGCACCATTGGGGTGCGGATAAGGGTTTGAATGAAAATTAAAAAAAATATAAAACTAGTCTTCGTTTACATAACCTTTAAAAATTAGAAATAATAGTGAAGCAATTAATAAAAACTTATCCATAATAAAAAAAAATTAATAATTTAAAAACAAGTTCGCTTTTTAAAATATTCCTATTGTGATTCATTCACCTTCTTTCTCTATCTTTTAAAGAATTATAAAAATAACATTAATTATTTTATATTAATAGAAGACTGTTACAAATACACTAGAATTTTACTCATTAATTACATGAAATATTATCATTTAAAGATAATAAAATTACATTAGGTATATTATCTTTAAACGTAGAGTAAACCACCTACTAGCAGATAAAGGCATAAAATTTATAAAATTGGCGGATAAGTCGGGCCATGATAAGTAGTATTGCATAAGCCGTAAAAAGATATCAAAGTCACTTTAACGTTAGGATATTAAAAAAAATACTTTCGTCTGCATTTGACCTGATGGTTTATCCAAAATTGCCAGTCATGAGTAGTGATTTTAAGTGGTTTTACATAAAGTGAACGATAAATGCTAAGTCGGGCCATGATAAGTAGTATTGCATAAGCCGTAAAAAGATATCAAAGTCACTTTAACGTTAGGATATTAAAAAAAATACTTTCGTCTGCATTTGACCTGATGGTTTATCCAAAATTGCCAGTCATGAGTAGTGATTTTAAGTGGTTTTACATAAAGTGAACGATAAATGCTAAGGAGAGTATATTACCATACCGCAAAGTTATCAATGCTTTTTAGTACAAAAATATTAATATTTCTTACAAAAAAGGAGTAATTTCTCAAATTACACCTTGATTCCAACACAGAAAATAGGTCAAAATCGTAATTATTTTTGGACCATATATCGGTACCCCCACAGAAAAACCAAATAAAACCCATTAAAACAAATATACCAACATGAAAAAGTTTCCATAAATAAAAAGTTGTGGTACCTACTTCTTTTGTTTGAATATTTTTCGGTTGGTTTATTTATTACATAAAGGCGTTATTACTCCCTAAGTTATTACCGTGTAAAGCCAACATTATTTGCACTAAGTACACTCCCTTACATATAAATTCTACTAATTTTTCTAAGTGTTACGGGGTCGTGGTTTCATATTTCACAGTAATTGACTTTAATAGGTGGCTTTATTGTGACCGGAGTAATTATTCATATAAAAATACTGTTTCTCTTAAATAATATGTTTTTAAAGTTAAGTAGTACATTGACCCTTGGGAGGTTAGTCAAATTTAATTGTCTTGTCGGGTCAAACACCTTTATTTAAATCTGAAAGGATAAATAAACAGCGCCATGGTGTTAATATGAACAAATTTTTTTATAAACTGAAATCTTTTCAGACTGAAAATAACAATAGAAAATACTTATATAGATAAGTATTTTATTTATTGTTTCGGCATTAACTTTGTGGTAAGACATGTTAAAATGATTAAAGAAAACACTTCGTTTTTTACCAATTGAGTTTTATTATAGACTACATGTTTCAGAAGTTAAACTTCCATCATTCAGGTCTGTATAATGACAAATGTATAATAAATAATGTATGTAGTTATTATACAGACCTGAATGATGGAAGTTTAACTTCTGAAACATGTAGTCTATAATAAAACTCAAGTGGTAAAAAACGAAGTGTTTTCTTTAATCATTGTAGATAAATATTTTCAAATAAAGATATTTTTTGAGATTTCTTGATAGTTTTTTTTTAAACAAATTATTAAGCAACACTGTTTAAAGATAATATCTAAAAAAAAGTGCCTTTGAAGTGAATTTTTTTCTTTTAATTTTAAAGTTAATTTGTAGATTTAGATTTTTTGCAGGAAATGAAAACTGCGCATATAATTTTAAAACAACATATATTTATTTCAAATAAAATTACAGTAGTAAATAACACTAACGATGACCGAAAACCAATAAAATCAGCATTTTGTTGTTCCTCCTTTTTTATTAGTGCTTGAATACGTTTTGGCATGGATTTCACCAAATTATTTATCTTACAACTCACACGTATCGTCAAATTTTAATTTGTGGCAGTATCTATGGTTGATTGACAGAAAAGTGGATTGTAGTTCCGTGGTTAGTGTCGCGGACTCTAAAATCAGAGTTTCTCGGTTCAAACCCACTCTACCACAATTTGATACCTATTTCTAGTAACGAGCCGCTTAGGCTCACAGAAACTGTATGAAATCGAAATTTGTGTGTAAATAATTAAAAACACAAATTTCTTCTTCTTCTTCTTCTAACCTTTATCCGCACCCAATGGTGCATAAGGCACTGCATCATAAAGATGCAGTGTTATCTTGATCGTTAAATACACGAAGGAAAGGTGATAAGCCTTCCGCTTCAGGTACCAGTCCAGGGTCAAATTAAATAAATATTAGACTGAAAAATCACTAGAATTTATTTAGACCCTTTTGGGAATCGAACCCGGGACCTCCAGTGTTGTAGCCTAGCGTGCTGATCATTACACTATGGCGGCGGACACACGGACACAAAAACACAAATTACCGTTTTGATTCTTATATTGCAATATGCCATGCCAGACATGCCTTTATTTAATGCTGTTATAGGATAAATTAGTACCGATCAGAATGAGGTCGATAAAAGGTCACAAAAAATTCACCCAAACAAAATATATACAGACTAAACATCAAAGTATAACGTTTCAGAAAACTATATTAACTAAACACATAAGGCGTAAGTGGGGATATGTTTCTCATATATGGGATGCCTATAAAGGAATATATTGTAATAGAAACTCAGTCCTTTCTAGAGTGTCCATCCACATGCCCTTCTAATAGCTTTTTCTTGCGCATACACGAGCAATATTGGAATGCCCAGTGCCTTATAGAGCTACCATACGGTATTCTTCATATGCTACGAGGTATGAGCCTAGCATAACACTCGACGCCTTCTAGAGCGACACACATGGTTTTCAAATACAGTTTAAGGGATCAATATAAGCCTTCTCGTTGCACCTGGTGTCATGTAGAGGGCTCATATGAACTTATGAAGGTATTATAGGGGATAGATTTTAACCATTTTGGAATATGCACTGCTTTCTGAAGCGTGCAAGTGACATTTCAATAGATTTCTCAAAACTAAATAGAGAGGTTATTTAAATTAATTAAACTATTGTTTAAAAATAATAATAATAATAATAATTTGGATAATTTGCATAGCGCCATTTTCGTAAAATACTACCTCAAGGGCGCTTATAAAGACATGGATAATAATAATAATAATAAGATGATGATGATAATGATATAAAAAAAATGGATTAAAACGTCGTCAATCGATCTCGGGCTGTCGAGTCTGGAGCGGGGAAAAGATGAGCCGACAAATAAAAACGACTTCCTCTTGATCCCATGGGCTGGAGAATGACCAAGGTGTTGAGCAGGACGACTTCCCGAACGATAGTCGTCACGCTGGAGGGCAGCTTGTTGATCTCCTCGTCATTGTGGATGGCCAACTTCCAACTTCCAAACTAGCAGTTCAAACGAGACTTCACATTTATCCTCTTTTGCCGCCCTTCCGTGATCCGACATGATGGTTTTATCTTTGAGGTTTTCCGCTTTCGCTTTCATACTAATGGGAGCTGGCGCAATTGAGGTATTTAAGTTTGTAGTTCGATTTCATAAAATTTAACCGTTTAAGCACATGTTATCAGATTGGTATTGTCTTTGCACTAATTAACGTGTTTTATTTCATAACATATAACAAAAACAACAGTTTTTTTATAGACAGGTGATTACTAAAACAAAATATGAAATAAAACTTAATAAGTGGTTTAATTCAAGTGATTTTTTTAAATAATCAGCATGTCATTCCACAACATTAATGCCGAATGAATATTTATAAATATATTTTAAATGATTTAAGTCGCACTTTATCACTTAACTAGACTTATTGTAAAATAAAATATTCAGCCCTGAAAATGCCTAGACTTCCATATTTTCCTCATATGTAAAAATAACATGAAATGTCAACATGTAAAAATAACTCCTAGTAAAAAGTGGAAAAAACGAAGATTTCTGAAAAAGGATTATATTTTGAGACACTCAAGTGTTGTGAATAAGATATTGAGTATTATATTTTCTATCTTTTCTATTTAACTAGACTGAACCACAGCAATACGTAGTCGTGTACAGCTTAACCTTCCAGCGGGCGCGTTGAGTAATTTTTCTAGAGCGGGCGCTAGTCGTAAATTTTATGTTATCAAGTTTTCGTCATGTAAATTGTGTTTTCTTACCACTACTACTACTACTACTACCATCACGCCGTTTCCTCGCAGGGGTAGGCAGAAAGGATGGAACACCACACTCTTCTGTCCTGACACACACTCCTCGCCTCCTTCACATCCATACATCTAGTCATACATGCCCTCCGATTACGCATACTTTTGACACCATCAGATTTTAGGTTGTGAATGATCTGATCGTGCCAAGTCTTTTTCGGTCGTCCTCGTTCTGTTTTCCCTCCCACATACTTTGTGTTTTCTTTATATAAATATTAGGGAATTATGGGGTTATGAAAAATGATAAATAACAGTTCTATAAGAAAAATATATTTGACTCAAACAAAAAAATAACGAAACAACACTTTAAATGTGTTAATATTTTAGAACAAAATATTTTATCGACCTATTTATTATTCGGAATCGATATTCCCATCCTTACATTTGTTGCAAACCACCTCAACTGCAGAATGGTTCTTGCATGTAAAGGACTGGCAACGGCAACACTTCATTGATGCTGTGGATCTTTTCTTCTCCAGTGCACATGACCGACAAACACCGCGTTTTGGAGGGTTTCTTTGTTCTTCTTCTGTTATCGGTTCAACTTCCCGACCGTAATTCACTTTGAGAAAAGCACTAATATCGTGCGGTAATTTCTTGAGAGTTGTTCTGAAAAGAAGATGCTCTTTCATCATGGTCAATGCTAAATTTTTTAAGAAAATTCCTCGATGTTTTGGAGCGTTTCCTGGACAAGCGAATTTGTATAAAATTTGAGCATTTACTCCGCCAATATTCATAAGAGAGTAGAAAACTGCACACGGCCATCTCTTCGTTATTCTAGAGAACGAGTAAGCGACACACATTTTGTCAACTGTATCCACTCCGCCTTTAGTTTCATTGTAATCCAGTAAAACCTGAGGCTTGCTGGTATCACGATCTATCTCGCTGTCGTCATGTAATGTTGAGAGTAATATTACGGATTTATTTTTCCGGGGTACATAGGAAACAATCATTTTTTCCTTTTGGAAACCAAAGAGAGAGGATCCAACTGCTCTGCTTTTATTCGGCAAGAATTCTTTTGGAATTTCTGTTTTGTTCTTTTTTAATGTGCCTAAAACTGTTATTTTTTTCGTAAGCAAATAATCAGCGAGTGGTATACTTGTGTACCAATTATCGATGGTCAAATTCCGGTTTGACTTTTCTATCGGAGTGACTAAACGCTTTACAATATCTGTTGGAGTATTGGAGGCCGCAAATGGTCCATCGGGTTGTGTTCCGCAATATATTTCCAGATTAGATGTGTAAAAACTTTTGGCATCACATAACGCAAACATTTTCAGCCCGTATTTTGCTGGTTTGCTAGAAATATGTTGTATGAAACTACAACGACCTCTGAATGGATGCAGCATCTCATCGACTGTAGTATATTCACTTAAATTGAATGATGAATTGCAGTTTTTGACGAAAGCTTGGAAAAACTCACGTATTGCTGCCAGTTTGTCAACTTTTCTCCTTTCAACTCGAGTATTATTACCATCGAATCTCAGGCAACGGGTGATGAACTGAAATCTCTTGTTACTCATGACAGCTCTCGCTATTTCAATCCCGGTACCGTCGCCGGCAAAAATCTCTTTCACATTTGCGTTGTGAGATTTTTTTACACCGATCAAATATAGCAGACCCAAGTATGCCATAAATTCTTTCATGTCAATGTTTTTACAGTCCCGATATCTAGAATATTGCTGGTCAACTCTCAGTTGATCGATATATATATTTGTGTGTCTCAAAACATCACCAATCATGGACATGTCGATAATTTGCAAAAACGCACTTAGCTCATTTTCAATACCGATAGCTTTTGGAGTCAAGCCGGTGGGTTCATTAATTATGTTTATCCCTTTGTTTTTTCCAGAAACATGGTATGTTGTCTTTCGCCATTGTGTAGATTTATTTTTTTCAATGAAAAATTCCTCCATCGTTTCCTCCTCTACTTCAGATTCGTCTGAAGTATTTTCTTGTTCGGTAGCACTATCTTCATCTTGATGCTCAATTTCTTCTTCCGAAAACTCGCTGTCACTCGAGAGACAGTGATCCTCATCAGCTTCTAGTCTCATCTTTTCCATAATGGAATACGTCTAAAACAACAACAAAAAACATTCAGCTATAAAAAAAAAGATGTAAATAAAAAAGAAGCAGTTTTTTAATATACTTATAAGAATTTGTTGAACCAATGAACACAACCCGCACCTTTATGATGTAATAAGGCGCGTGTCATAAAATTTACGCTCAACGGAAATTTCCAAATATAACGAAATACAAAAACTTTTAGACACAATCGGTACGTCTGCAGTCTAAAGAGTCACTGTCCGTCTAATGCCTCGAAGCTCGATGCTTGCGACTAAGTAGTAAAAGTGGGGGAAGCGATAAGGCGCGCATGTCATAAATTTTGCGTCAACGCGCCCGCTGGAAGGTTAAAGCTTTATAAAAGTTAAAAATTTATTTATTTAAACTTCATGTACAGAAAAGAAATTATTACATTGGCGGGCTTATTGCTAAAAAGTATATCTTCCAACCAACCAAAAACAGACTAGTGATATTGATCAAAACGTTTGATACCATATATAGCTGTTTGCAATCAGAGGATAGATAGTACTTGAACATGTAAAAATAAGCATAAATTACAAATCGACATTAAAATCGACAACACAAATCACAAAAGATGATAATAAGAAGGGGAAAGGAAAAAGTGAGTTTAAGGAAAGAGGTAGAGGGAAAAACTATGAAAGGAGATTTGACGGACAGTTAGGATTCTAATGATAAATAGTAATGTCTCAGACGTTTCTTAACAGTTATTAGAGAAGGTGCATTTTTTACAAGAAGAGGTAATTAATTCCATAGTCTGGCCGCTTGGACACAGAAACAATGATGTGTTATGACGATGAATGGAAAACGTTCTTTCTTGGGAAGGGGAAATATTTTCTTATGTAGGGAAAATTGAAAGCATTGATGTTAGCTGAATATTACAACCCCTTAATTTATAGCATTAAAGTGAAAATTTCCGCTCTTAACAAAATTACATTAAATATGAATTTAATTTTCTCAGCGTGTAAAATTAATGCAAAACTTGATTTTTGTAAAATTTCTAAAGCGATGTTAATTAATGATTCATCAAGCTCATTTCATCTCGGAATATTCGTTACTCGATGAAATATTTACGCTGGAGGGGAGTCGAGGAATCAAGTAAACCTTGAGGGAAGACTGAGGGTGGTCAAGTGAGCTTTGAGGGGGTTTTAGGGTGGTCAAGTGAGGATCTCGAAGGTGGTTGAAGAGGTTAGGGGAGGATGGCACTTCACGGACATTGTAGGATTTAATTGCTCAAATAATAATAGAACTCTCGGTAATTACTCCGGCAAATTGCTCAGTAAAAACAGAGGATGGTTATTTTAACACTTGATTAATATTATGGATGGACTCTTATGGACTCTAGTTGCCAGAAAACTGAGAACATTTTTAAGGATATTATTTCAATAATCCTTGCAGTATTTGTTAGTGAATTATTGAAAGTCGCGCTTCAATTTAAATGTGCTTGTATAGGCGGACCTCATATTTCGCACATTCGACTTTCGCTCGATTCGCTATTTCGCATATTTAAAAAAAAACTTTTTTTGGCAATAATGCAACAATGTTTTGTTTCTATACAGTTGTTTCCCTTTCACACTATGAAATGCATATGAACCGGGTCCGTACTGTGAAAAGTGTTATGTATGTACTCAATTGAATGTGATCCTAATGGAGAACGCATATCTCAAATGAGTAGGGCGATCCATAATAGTTTAATACTTTATGTTACAGAACTCTTTATGAAGAAAATAAAAAAAGAGAAAAATACAACTCTTGACAGTTCATTAAAATAATATAATTTTTATTCGATTTGTAATTTTTTTATAAAAACAATTTTCAAAGTATAATTTTTGGTATTTAAAAAAAATCCCTTTACTTTCAAACATTTAACTTTCGCACAAATGTTCTTAAACCAATCATGTGTGAAAGTTGAGGCCCGCCTGTATTTATTAGTAGCATTGAAAAAATTATTCCTTATTCCCAGATTCGAGACATAAACTCTATGTTTTTTGACCGATGCCTGCTTATTAAAATTAAAAACTTTAGGAACTATGTATTAAATAAAAAATACTAAAATTATGGGCCAATATTTTTTTTCTTGAATGTTTTTCGCACACGTTTTGTGGCACATTTTATAAACTCGGTTTAATTTTATGTTATTTTTTAACAATAAAAATAACATTAAGGAGTGTTTTATTAATATTTTTAAATCATATTTTTTAAATTATATTTTCATATGGTGTACGGAGTGTGTGGAAGTTTTTGGTAAGGGAATTTAATTGACTTATTGAGTATTTCAATGTTTTTGAATTTAATGAAACCTGATGATAACAAGGTTTTGGTCGAAACCGGTTGGTAAATGTGTACTAATACTTTTAAAAAGTGCTTAAAACTTAGTTGTTAAGTTTTATCAATAATTTTTTTGTGACAAAGTAATTACCAAAGTTTTTACACATTTAACATCTCGATGATAAATTAGAAAATGTAGGTCTGGGTATTTAGAAAAAAACATTAAATAATGCGGTAAGGATCTTGTATACATTTAAAAGGTCTCTGCTTAATAAAAGTAACTCAAATCAATCATAAACACTGCCGCAAACACGCACATGAAGCAACGTATGAATCAAATATGAGATGTATCATCAGACATGAGATATGAATAAAATATTTATAACACCTCGTAGGAAAATATTTTGTACGAGTATTATAAATATTACGACAAATATTCGATGAAAAACAGTTTATGTGAAGTACTCGTAAACCGTTTTCAAAATAGTTAAAGCACTATATACCCATTATTTTTTGACATCTCATCAAAGAAGAAGAAGAATATGGAAATCTGGGAATTTACGGGGCTGACAACCATCATAGGCTGGTTTAAGTGATCACTTTACACACGCGTAACATTCACCAATTGTACCCATTATTGACAACCACACTACTCAAATTCTTGGAAGTTCTATATATATATATGAACCAATTTAGAAACCTTGTTCTTGAATCACTAAAACTTCACTAGAGACATCTATTGGTGAGATGTCAAGAAGCTTTTTACTAAGCAGAAACTCTTTTATTAGTATGTGAGGTCCGAATCCTGGATTATAATCACACACATGAGAAACGCCAGACAAAAACCATTTTCATTTTTATTATTTAAGCTTAAAATTCCATATTCTTCTTAATCTTTGATGAGATGTCGAAAAATAATATGAAAATAACTCCTGTAATTGGAGATAATCCAGATTTTGTGAATGAGTATTTGAACACACTCAAAATATTGCACTATATACCTATTTACAAAATATTTTAGAAGCCGTAGGTCGATTTCTAAATAATTCAGCGGGCATAAGTCAATTAACGATTCAAAAAAATCTCCGGATGACCTTTTATATGTAAATTTGTAGGGATATTAATTATCTGAGTAAATGTGTACTCAGCAGACAAAATATTTGCATAAGCAATGCAACAAACCCTAATTACAATTCTAAAACATACTCGCATGCTTGCTTTCTATTAAACTTGGGGCTGATGCTGCTCATATCAGGCCAGGGTTTGAAAACCTCGATTTTTTTTTATTAAAATTAAACATTCGAATATACCACTTTAATGAGTTTTATTTATATTTACGACTAGTTTCGAAAACGACGGATGTTTTCGAAACTAGTCGTAAATATAAATAAAACTCATTAAATTGGTAAATTCAAGTGCTTAATTTTAATAAAATAATCATGTCATTCCACAAAGTTAATGCCGAATCAATTAATAATATATTCGAATATATTGACTCCAACCCTTACACTTTAATAATAAATTATATGGAAATAAATAGTTTTTTTCCACATATGTTTTATTTGACTAGTGACCGGGTTTCATCATAACCGACATAATTTATATTGATTTATTTATTTCAAAATATATATCATACATAAGTCACATATTATAATATCCCCGATGAGTAATTTCCATTACTCATTATGGGACATGGAATTAAGGTTAACAAATTATTTTTTAACATCTCATCAAAGGTAAAGAAGAATATGGACGTCTGGGCATTTACGGGGCTGACGGCCGTCATAGGCTGGTTTAAGTGATCACTTTACACACGTGTAACATTCACCAATTCTACCCATTATTGAAAACCACACCACTCATTCTTGGATGTGCTACAATATATATATATATATATATATATATATATATATATATATATATATATATATATATATATATATATATATATATATATATATATATATATATATATATATATATATATATATATATATATATATATATATATATATATATATATATATATATATATATATCTACAATACATAAACCTTGAAAAATGAAATGGTATTTTCTGGCGTTTCTCATGTGTGTGATGTGTGCGTGCGTGCGTGCGTGCGTGCGTGCGTGCGTGCGTGCGTGCGTGCGTGCGTGCGTGCGTGCGTGTGTGTATGTGTGTGTGTGTGCTGGTGTGAGCTGCATTCTTTGTTGTTGATGAAGTAAATAAATTCGTGCTAGGTCAGAAGACCTGGTATGGTCAGACTTCCACGATCTCTCTTCCGTATTCTACGTATACGATAACGATATCAGTGCATTTCTCCATGTTTAGTTCATGGCTACATTACATAAAATTATCTCATTTTCGACAGATGATTTTTTCCATCCATCCATGTTTTTTTTTTCTGGACCAACTGAATGGCGTTTAATTATAACCAAAAACAAATTTTATCATCAATGCCGATAACTTCCTATTCGCTTGAATGGCAATTTTGCATTTCAACAATTCGGACAGTCGTTTTAAATCAAAATCCAACTTGTCAGGCCTGTCAATATTTTCAACGATAAAAGGTTTTTGATCTATTTCCTCTCAAACCGGATCTGCTCTTCCTGCTTCCTGTTTCCCCCTCCATCCGCCTCCCACGCTTCCGGCCGGACGGACCTGCGAGCTCGATAAGGCAGTATCTTTATTAAATAAAATCTAGAGCAATTTGTGACATTGACAAGTATTCCGTTGAACGAAAATTGAATCGGGTATATTAAAAATAAAAAAATGATTTATACATTATTTACTCCAAACCGTTAAAATGGTGACGTGGCTTAACATACTAAATGTATTAAGCATCTTTAGCTACCGTACCTACGGTCTAGATTCGATTCCTGGTGGGGTCTGAACTGTCTCAACTTCAAACATGGTTTCTGCTAAATATGTAAAAGCTTTTTTTGATGGATTTTGTGAACTTATATGTACATTTTTTTGAGTTGAATGATATATGTAGGAAGGAGAACTAAGAATTTGAGTTGTGTGATTCTCAATTATGGTTAGAATGGTGAATATTGCACGTGTATTGAGTAATGCTCTAACCAGCTTATGACAGCTCTTTAAAAACCCAGATATCCATATTCTTCTTCATCTATGTTGAGATTTGTCGAAAACAGAGATTTATTTCCTCTTTCCCAGATTTTAGTTGTATTTTAAAATATTGTAGGTACTTATAAATCTAAAAATATAAACATATATTGAAAGAGTCTCAAAACTTGAAATAAATTGTTTATTGATTATTGTTTATTGAAGAATATGGTAGATTTTAGACTAAAGAATATGGAAACCGGTAGACATAAAAATTTCGGTGTATAAACTAATATTATTAACATTTTTATCAAAAAATAATTAAGTAAAAATGACTAACCACAAAGTAAACGCTTTCAATATTAATAATATTGAGAACATTATAAAGAATATGGCATTCTGAGCATCCTAGGGATTGATATAGCATTTGGCAGGCGTTGGTGATCACTTTCTTATTATACTTTTTCTATAAAAAAAATAACCTGCTATGCCTCTATTTGATTTGTGTGCAGATAGGATTGTAAGAATAGGGAATGTTAATGTGAAAAAAAACATCACAAACACCCACACCAATTGAAAATAAGCATTTCTTAAATTATTATGCACTTGGCGTGAATCGAACTCACGACGCCAATTTCGCAGTCGAACGTCTACCCAACTACCAACTGCCAAATGCAAAGTGACCATTTAAACAACCTTTGACAGATCATAAGGTCCGTAAATATCTAGACTTTCATATTCTTCTTCATCTATTTTGAGAAGCCAAAAAAAAATTTCTATGTTCCTTTTCACAAATATAACAGCGGTAATACACAAAAACACAATGTTCTCAAATATATGTATATATTTAACCGCCCTTATGGACGCTTGGAAAAGCGGTCTCCAAAATTTATTGATGGTATACGCTCATAAATTATCCCATATCTCGCCGGTGAAAATGTGTATAAAAATATGCAAACCTTAAAATTATCAGATTTTTCTTTGAAGGGCAAACGTTCCACCCTCGTAACAGTCGTAACACTATTTATGTACGATATTATGTTACACAGTCATAAATTAATATCGCGGCACTTTAGTAAAGTGGATAAATCCATAACATTATTTTGAAACACAAGCCGAATATATTTTTAGAAATTCACAAACGACTCTAAGAAGAATATCAAACATTCACACGTTCCAGTAAAATATATATATATATATATATATATATATATATATATATATATATATATATATATATATATATATATATATATATATATATATGTATATATATATATATATAAATATATATTTATATATATATATATATATATAAATATATATATATATATATATATATATATATATATATATATATATATATATATATATATATATATATATATATATATATATATATATATATATATATGTATATATATATATATATATAAATATATATTATATATATATATATATATATATATATATATATATATATAAATATAAATATATATATTTATATATATATATATATATATATATATATATATATATATATATATATATATATATATATATATATATATATATATATATATATATATATATATATATATATATATATAAATATATATGTATAAATATATATATATATATATATATATATATATATATATATATATATATATATATATATATATATATATATATATATATATATATTTATATATATTTATATATATATATATATAAATATATATATATATATATATATATATATATATATATATATATTTATATATATATAATTGTATAACGACTCTAAGAAGAATATCAAACATTCACACGTTCCAGTAAAATATATATATATATATATATATATATATATATATATATATATATATATATATATATATATATATGTATATATATATATATAAATATATATTTATATATATATATATATATATATATATAATATATATATATATATATATATATATATATATATATATATATATATATATATATATATATATATATATATATATATATATATATATATATATATATATGTATATATATATATATAAATATATATTTATATATATATATATATATATATATATAAATATATATATATATATTATATATATATATATATATATATATATATATATATATTTATATATATATATATATATATATTTATATATATTTATATATATATATATATAATATATATATATATATATATATATATATATATATATATATATATATATATATATATTTATATATATATAATTGTAATGGCAGCACGCTCGGCTACCGTACTGGAGGTCCCGGGTTCGATTCCCAGGGGGGGTCAAATAATTATAAAAGTGATTTTTTCACTTGAATGTTTATTCAATATTAACCTGGACTGGTACCTGAAGTTGAGGGTTGATCACATTTCCTTCATGTGTTAAAAATCAGCTTAACACTGGGTTTATTTGATGCAGTGCCCTTTGCCCCATTGGGGTGCGGGTATGGGTTTGAAGATAATTATTTATAAAAACATAAATTTCCCTTTTGTGTTCTGCAGAGTACTGTCATTGTGAATCAAGGGCGCTTGAACAAAGTTCGCCTGGGTCAACTTTAACTCTCGACCAACAAGAACACAATATGTGAACTGGCAAAGATATTCTTTGTGGAAATTGTGAAGGAGATAGTATCAGATACGGAGCACTTGACACGGTTCTCATGAAGCACACTTACCCTTAGTTTTACATGCAATTTTTTGTACGAAATTATGACGAAGAAAAAACTTTTTTTATCTCATCCGAAGCTCGATCACGATAAAACTGAAAAATAAAACTCATAATTCTTACAAACTAACTGTATCGCCGTTTCCCTGAAGGGGTAGTGGGAGAGAATTAAACTCCACACCACCCTGTCTTTGCAAACATTCTTCGCCTCTTCTACGTTCATGCATCTCCTCATACATACCCACCGATTATTTCGACTCTTAACCTGACCACTTTCAAGTATTCTAACTACCTGATGATGTCAAGTTTTTTGTCGTCTAAATCTGCTCCTTACTACATTCGCCTCGTAATCGAAAGGTTTATAATATGTAATTTATTATTAGATTAAAACCAATATTTTTAGCTTTTCCACTTTTTTATTTGACCAGCTGAAAAAAGTGGAAAAGCTAAAAATATTGGTTTTAATCTAATAATAAATTAAAAATGCAATTCCATCACGAAGTGTCAGTGGATAATATAAATCTATTTATAATATGTTTTCGTTAAGTATGATTATTCCAACATTTTGAATGTGTCCAAATACTTGACAACAAAATCTGGATTACATGAGTTATTTTCATATTATTTTTTGACATCTCATCAAAGATAAAGAATAATATAGAAGTCTGAGCATTTACGGGGCTGACGACCGAATGAATGAATGGCTGGAGAATGTTACACTATATAAAGTGATCACTTAAACCAGCCATATTTGATGAGATGTCAAAAAATAATAAATGATTATTCCGATTATTTTTCGAATCGAACTAAAAACACAAATTTAACGATAAATGATAAAGAGGGTCTTACATCACCATAATACAAAGTCCAAAAAGTTATAAATGCACATAAATTTTATTTATTGTTTCGGCATTAACTTTGTGGTAAGACATGTTACAATGATTAAAGAAAACACTTCGTTATTTACCACTTGAGTTTTATTATAGACTACATGTTTCAGAAGTTAAACTTTCATCATTCAGGTCTGTATAATAACATAAATAAATGGTGGAAGTTTAACTTCTGAAACATGTAGTCTATAATAAAACTCAAGTGGTAAAAAACGAAGTGTTTTCTTTAATCATTGTGACATAAATTTTAATTAAAAATATTTTTTATTCATATTCAAAAAGCATTTCCCATTATTTCAAATTTTAAATGTGAAAAAATATGAAAGTTTGTACCGAAGTAAAGAAAATGATGGTATTGTATTTGCGTTGAAAGTCAATTTCCTCTAATGCATATCTTGTTATTTGGCCTGGACTGACAAGTGAATTGAATTGTCTTTCAGAGCTCGGAATTTTTTTTTACCTCTATTTTTCTTTATTTTCAGCCTTATAACATCCCCATTATTTTGACAAAGTACTGAAAATGTAATATGTGTGAAATTATGCGGAACTCATCGAAACACGTGTCACAATAGATTTTAAGAAATAGTGGTATCTACTAAGTAAGACTTAAATTAAAAATGAATCGATTTTACCACAAAGTGACTGCCGAACCCATTTAAAAAAGATAATAAAAAAAACAGATATCGAGGTTGTCATTATAATTGAAAATCTCCTTTAAATGTCAAATATTAGTCACTCAAAAGTTTTTAAACCATTTCAAACACCAATAGATTTACCTAGATAAGTGTATTTCCAGCTTCTATAGAAAGCCAGCATGAGCCATTTTTTATTTTATTTCAAGAGTTAGTGATTGATAAGTTTGGTACGTTTTAAAGTATACATGACCTGAATAAAATTTCTTTCAGTTATTCATTCCAGCCTCTTTCAGCGGTCGGATTTTCCGAACCAGTGCCAATTGATTTACAGGGATTAAAATATGTGTTCAATTAATCGAACACTCAATATTCACTCATGCATGAATATTCAAATCCATCAAACTAAAATCCATTAAGTATTTTTTAATGCATTTTTTTTTATTTCTCAAATATAAATGAACAAAAAAAATATTATTTTTTAACACAAATGTAAGGAATATAAGTATATAACCACTCACCGAGATTTTTATCTTGAGACGTTCCCGTCTCTTCGTCAGGACAATCACTGCAACA
Organism: Brachycentrus maculatus; assembly: GCF_059751285.1. Classification (NCBI taxonomy): domain Eukaryota; kingdom Metazoa; phylum Arthropoda; class Insecta; order Trichoptera; family Brachycentridae; genus Brachycentrus; species Brachycentrus maculatus. The sequence goes on from NW_028280854.1 coordinate 41,824, forward strand.
GCATGCAAACAATACTTCATTATATGCCAATATTTCTAATATTATTGTAAAAAAATATACACATTCGCACAAATATACTTTCTTAGTTATTCTATCGTTTCCATTCGCTCCACATGTCCATACCACCTTAAAGATTTTTTTTCAAACTTTTCAACTATCCCTAGTTCAGCCTGACATAACTTTCTAAAATCTTCATTTTTAATTCTGTTGTACAATGATTTTTACGCATATTCGTCTGAAGGAATGCATTTCAACGTATGTGCATAAAAACTAACAAAATCTCATAATACAATTATTGCATGTTCACGTTAACTTAAAGTCTAAATTAATTAAAATATTTAACTTTATAAAAAAAATAGCTTTGTACCAATAAAAAGTGGTTAAAACATAGTTGTTTTAATTTATTAAATTATTAAAATGTGCCACCAAGTATCTGCGAACAAACATTCAAGAAATTAATTGAAATATATTTAAAATATGTCAAGATATAAATAACTCCTAAGCGGAGCAAAATCCAGAATTTACAAACGAAAATTTGGACACCCTCAAAATATTCTGAAACGTATTATTAATTAAAATAAACTTTTAAATGAAAACTAACAATGTCGAGAGCTTCATTATTTATTTCTTGGAAATTCGTGAAAACTTCTTACCTCAAATGTTTGATAAAACCTTAAGCTTACCGACTTTTAACTAAGTCTGTTAGAATTCAATAGACTACAATTTATTTAAGTGCCTATCGAGACTTAGCAATTTTCTCACGGAATCTCTTACAGCGAATGGAAATATTTTATCGAGAAAAGTTAATAATTATTGGTGAAAATTTATTCACTGAATTCAAGGATTTTGAATGAGTCCATCGTAAAATTGTGTGTTTTTATTAAAAATATTATTTTATTTTATTTTATTTTTTATTTATTTGATGCAGTTTCTATAAAATACTATAATTTAATTCATTTGCTAGATATTTATACTTTTAACATATCGTAAAACTAGGTCATACTGTTCCTCTCTAAAAAAGAGAAAAAACCTTTGTTCTTGGAAAGGGACTTAAACTCATTGTTTATTATTTATATGAACTTATCGTTAAAATAATAGTAATTTTTTGTATTTATAATTTAACATGTATGTGTTTTTTATCGATTTTTATTATTTTTTTATTACCATGTATAAAAGCATTTAATTTAAATTTTTTAGATTTCAATATTTTAATTTTTTTTCTATATCTGTTGGAAGGTTATTGAATTTTTTGGTTCCAAATATTTGAAGTTCTGTTGAAATTTTAATAATATATGTATATATGTGTGCGTGTGTGTTTGTGTGTGTGTGTGTGTATGTGTGTGTGTGTGTGTGTGTGTGTGTGTGTGTGTGTGTGTGTGCGTGTGTCTGTGTCAATAAATTAAATAATACTCAACACCTTTTTTTACGAAAATCATTATGAAAATTTTCTTTTATTGTAAATATAATAAAAAAACTTTTATTAATGATTGAAGAGTACTTATTTTTTGACCTTTGGAAAAGAAAAATTCTTCCCTCTTAGATTGACAAAGGACGCAATGAGTGCGGTAAGCATAGGCGTTGGTGGTTGTTTGTCGGTCGGCCGGGTGTGGGTGTAGTTCGGGGGTCATTTAAGGAGCCGGAAAGCCTCTTCAGACCTTAATGCCTTCGGGGAGACAATTCATAAACTTGAAGTGACTTAACAATCGGTAAGAAACACATGCCCATTACATTGACTTATAAAATAAGAAATATTGAGGCTAGCCATGTTCAATTTTTTTTTTTAAATTTTGTAATAAATTTCCTTTAGTACAAAAGTTACATTAGTTAATGTCATCAGTCGTATCTCTTGACTTATATATTTATATTATTTTTTGACATCTCATCAAAGATGAAGAAGAATATGGAAGTCTGGGCGTTTACGGGGCTGACGACCGTCAAAGGCTGGTTAAGTGATCACTTTACACACGTGTAACATTCACCAATTCTACCCATTATTGACAATCACACTACTCAAATTCTCGGAAGTTCAATATATATGAACCAATTTAGAAACCTTGTTCTTGAATCACTAGAACTTCACAAAACACACTCAAAATGTTGTTAACATATTTATTATTTCGTCAGAATAATGATTTTTCTAACGTGCTTTCTATAAATACTGAGGTAAGTTATTTATGTAAATTTTCGAATTCAGTAAAAGGTTTCTTAAAAGCCACCGTTTATTATGTAATAAAATAAATTTTCAAAACATAATTTGATTTTTTATCTTCATTCGAATAATCTGAATCGGAGTTTTGTAAAATAGTAAAAAACAAACGTTTGTTTTTTTTTATCGCTTTTTTTCTTTGAATAAATTTGGAGTTTCTGTTTTAAAAAAACCTTTTTAATATATTCTGTTTTCCAATTGGTTTAAGCACTAAGCATTATGTAGCAGTCTATTTTTTGAAAGATTAATTAATTAAAGTTTTTTTTTTACTTTTTGATACGTAATGCACAACTACTGTATATACTTTTGAAAGTTACGGTTAAAAATTTAACAAACTTTCATGTTTACCGATCGAACATCGATGATTAAAAAAAATGTTTTTTCTACAAATTTTTTACACTTCAATCCAATGCAACTTTTGAGCCATTTTCAAAATGATCAAATAAAAAATTACGTTTTCTTACAAAACATGACATACCCTGATACTAAAGAACGATTTACATTTCTACACGTACATGAAATATAAAATTATATTTTTCTTCCTGGCTCCTTCCCAACTTATCGTGTTTGTAGACTATTGGGTCCAGCTCTCCTCGTCCTCAGATTGTAAGTCTTATCGTGTTTTCTTTCTGTAGCCTCCGTGAATTCTTTGGTCTTCCTTTAGATGTTTACGAGAAAAATGCATGGCAATCACCTGGTTTACAAAACGTTCAGGTTTTCTAACACCAATGTGCCCATACCATTTCAATTGTCTTTCCTCTACCTTACTATTGATGTCAGTTACCCCAGGCTCCTACGAATGCGTTACTTTGACCGAAACGTTGTGATAGTCACCAGTGATCTCGGATTATAGGCTGCCATTAACTTAAGTGCCATGACATTGAAGTGGACATGTGCAAAAATCCAGATATTGATCATTAAAAAAAAAGAGGTAATACCAGTTGAATTGACGCGACCCTAATTACACATGTCCATGTTTAACACGAGCATAGCAATTGCGGATATATTAATCTTCCGTGGAGGCATTTAGACACTCAGACATATACCTATACATAGACATTATGTGTATATATACAGATACACAAATCTTACACAGTGGTAGTTCTGTTTTCTCGAGATAAATTACCCCAAGAGCAGGCAGGAGGGTTAATTACGTTTAATCAACACATTCCAACGGAACTTTTTCTATACCAAACAATGGTGTATAATAATGCCAAAGGAAGTATATTAGTTTACTCTGATGTTGGTATACTGCCTGCCACGATAAAGAACATTAGTATACATCATTCATATAATATAATAATGAGATGAGAAAATCAGAATGAAGAGAATGATTTTCATAAAACTAGACACCCTTTTTAACTAACTAACGAACCATCACGCCGCTTCCCCGCAGGGGTAGGCAGAGAGAATAGAGCGCCACACCACTCTGTCCTTGCAAACATTCTTCGCCTCTTCCACGTTCATGCATCTCCTCATACATACCCGCCGATTGTTACGACTCCTAACCTGACCACTTTCAAGTATTTGGCATACCTGATCGTGCCATGTTTATAATATATATTTTGAGATGTCATAAGATGAAATGAAACTTTTCTTATATAATTAATTGTCCGCCTCCGCAGCGTTATGGTGAGCACGCTCGGCCAACATTCTGGAGGTCCCGGGTTCGATTCCAAGGGAGGTCAAAAAGTGATTTTTTTACTCTATTATTCATTCAATATTACACTGGACTGGTACCTGAAGCGGAAGGCTGATCACCTTTCCTTCATCTGTTAACGATCAAAATAACACTGCGTTCTTATGATGCAGTGCCCTATGCACCATTGCGGATAAGGGTTTGAAGATATAAATAAACTACGGACACAATATAGATATTCTGTTTATATAACTAATATTATTTTGTATGAAAGAAATTTAATAAAAACCGCATAAACAAAATTCTCTTCGGTAGACCCATATGAGAATCTGAGCACATTTTTTAAGACGACGTAAAAAATGGTCTGTATCGAAACACAATATATTCCGCAGTGTAATTTATGGCAGCGACAGAACAGCCCTTACAAGGTTCTCTATCCGAATATTTAAAGGGAAGATTAGCACAACACACCCTCTATACTCTGTTCCCTATATAGTACGCTCTTGAACACCTGCTGCCCTCTCCCGAATTCCATTTCATGTTTTTATTCTAGATTATTTATAGAACGGGAACATGGGATCAGTATCGTATACTGTATTTATATTTGAGCGTATCAAACAGGATGTTTATAAAACTAAGGAAAAAATGTACAATCCAAGGTAAGGTTGAATTGAATAAAACCGTTTTAATTTTTTTTAAATCTATAAATATGTGTCAAAGATAACTGGAGACGAATCTTCAATCGTTTTTTACACTTCCCTTCCGGTGCTAAAATAAAACCGGTGTTGGGTAGTCACTACACAATAAAAAAATAGCGATTTTAAATAAGAAATATACTGACATTCATACCTAATCCACTCAATTAATTATAAATAATAATAAAATAATAAAACCCTTATCCGCACCCAATGGTGCATAGGGCACTGCGTCATATAAACGCAGCGTTATCTTGATCGTTAACACATGAAGGAAAGGTGATCAGCCTTCCGCTTCAGGTACCAGTCCAGGGTAGTATTGAATAAATATTACAGTGAAAAAATAACTTATATTTATTTTGCCCCCCTTGGGAATCGAACCTGGGACCTCCGGAACGGTAGCCGAGCGTGCTGACCATTACACTACGGAGGCGGACAATAATATTATAAATAAGTCAAAAATAATAAAAATATAGACCTATTTGCTGAAGACATTAAAAAAAACCATCTGGTAATGCTCACGGCATCATATGTCCACTTTTGTCGAAAGCTCAAGAGCTACTGCCGCGAACCCACTAGCTGGCCAGAGAACATTGAACTTTGAGCTCCTCACTCTCTCACAGTGAGATGCGAATATAGTGTCGCAGTTTCCGCACACTCTTCACGCGCTGTTTATACACGAATTTGTTTCTGATATTCACAAAATACCTCCGATGTACCCGATAAATTTTGATTATTATTAATATTATTTTTTAAATACGTTATGGAGGAATACCTTAAATCTTAGCCTTGTATTTATTATATTTATAGAGATATTGCGGTTATTAGAAGCAATGTGTACTAGGTACACAACATCGGGAAGGAAGGGAGGGTTAAACTAAAGAAAATTGAAGTCTGAACATCAATCTGAAGGCTTAAAAGTTGCCATTTGGTAGGTTTAAATGATCACTTTATACACATTTTGAATGTTCCCAAATCTTTGTTCACAAATCTGAGCTCGTTTTCTAAGGAGTTTATTTGGTGACTGTATATCCGCCTCCGTAGTGTAATGGTCAGCACGCTCGGCTACCGTTCTGGAGGTCCCAGGTTCGATTCCCAAGGGGGGTAAAATAAATATAAGTGATTTTTTCACTGTGATATTTATTCAATATTTTTACCCCGGACTGGGTACCTGAAGCGGAGGGCTGATCACCTTTCCTTCATGTGTAAACGATCAAGATAATACTGCGTTTATATGACGCAGTGCCCTATGCATCATTGGGGTGCGGATAAGGGTTTTATTATTGTTTATTATATCAAATCCGAAATTATTTGGATTATCAGTGTCAGGGATTTTTTTCAACTATTAAATGTAAACGAGACTGAATTTAAATATCCTTTTTTTTATAATCATCACAACTAAGTTCATAAATTAATGATTTGCAAGTCTTCCTTTTCTTCTTCTTCTGGTGTAGGCCTTGAGGCCTTTTTAAAGAGGGATAAGCCTTCTGTGATGTCGATTCCCAGCTGTCAATCCAACTTTTTGGTGGTGTGCCCGGGAGTTGACTATCTTGGGTCGGCCGTGCAATCTCATATGGCGGAGTCTGGAAGATTTTATTCTCCTCATATGCGCATACAATTGTCTTCATTGTTGCCTTCCCCAGCTGACGACATCTTCTATCTCCAAGTGTCATAATGATTTGCAAGCGTGGTCAGAAATGAGTCCTAGAGCTTCTGTATCGGATTTGAAAAATTATTACGAAGCTTTCAATTTATAGCTTTTGTCAATTTTTAGCAATTTATAGAGAAGGGTCTCTCCTTAGCAAACTTGTTAACAGTCTACTTTCTCTATCATTTATGACAAGGTTTCACCCAAAGACCCCATACTCGTCCGATCACGGTGAAGTGGTCCGTAAGGTAATATGGGGGTTTTTAACGCATTATGAACTTTTCCCATAATTTCCAAGCATCCTGTATTTACGAGTATATAATGCGGTACCTACACATATACATATCTCATACACCTACATATATAAGGGTGTGATACGTGGGACCTTTGGACAGCAGCAAGGGAATAAAACAATACCTTGAAAGCGATGGCTATTGAATTCTACAATTGAAATAATGGAGTCGCATTGTGTGATTTTTTTTCATTAAAAAAAAAATTCAAAGCATCGTTTTGCGAGTCCAATGCATTAATTTCAAATTTATTTTTTAATCAAATAAAGAATGTATTTAAAAAAAATTACATAGTTTAAATCAGTTTTTACTTGCAATATATGCACTGTTTACTACAGTACATATATCGCAAGATATTTTCGTCTGCAATGCGGTAAACAGTATTAAAGCATTAGAAATAAAAAATTTAAAACCACTTAAATAGTCAACGTGTACATTTAAATTATTTAACATATATTCTTAACCCAAACCCAATTTTAAGAGTTTTTTGGAAAAAAATCATCTGAATAATTTTCATGTATTCTTTCGGTCAGAATTTGGTATTCTATAAGAAGTTCCATGAGACCAGTACAATATTAAAGAATAATGTATAATTTGTATGAAATAAAAATATTGTAAGAAAATCTTTCTTAAAAAAAAAATATATATATTTTTAAATGCAAAGTTTTTGTAGAATAAAACTTCCAAGTTCAATAAAATTGTAATGTGTGTGAATTTATATACCTTATTTAGTATAATACCAAATTTACCACAGAAAAAAAATTGTTATCAATAAGTCACGTTAAAGTACAATAAAGGGTGAAATTGCTGTCACCAATGTTATCGGTCACCAAAAAATAGGTCTTCGGGTCAAAATCTTTAGTCTTCATCAGTAGAATGTCGAAATTTCGGTAGGTTAAGGCAAAAAAATCAGTGAATTTCGACCCAATCTCGGCCGATCAGTAGATTCTAGCCAATTTCGATAGAATTACCGAAATATCGGTGCGTCCTCCCAAGAATTTCTCCTAACCACTTTGGGGTCAGAACCCTTGGCCTGTCCACTTCTATTTAAGAGAATGTTTAAAAAAAAGATAAATATTGATGTTGTAGTTTTTTATATTAGAATTTCAACCCTTATTGGTAAGCATCGAAAAAATAAATTTGAGAATTATGAATTTGGGAATTCGGATTATGTTTGGGAATCTCGAACTGATCCATTTGTAAACTCAAGGACATCGCAGGAGTCGAATAACTAATTGATTTATTTTATTTATAACAAGTGTCTCAACTGAAATCGAAGCATCTATCATTTTTGTATGAAAGCAGATGAATGTATGAGCATATCAGGGTTTATTTTGCTGGCAATTTGACTTCATTTTCGGCTAGGAGTGTTTTTTTTTCCTTTTTACCAGACCTTGGCGTGGAGTAACGCGTGGCTAGGTACAACTAGTCAAAAATTTATTTTCAATTCGTCAATAGTGTATTTCTGCAAAAAAAACCCGATTTCGGGGATCCAAAATAAATGATCTGAAAAAATACTTTAGGGAAAGATATATAAGTATGAAGTGTTTAGTCATATTTTGTTTTTACGTTTTGTTTTTTATACTGTCTCATTTTAAATATGCTTCTTACCTTATGTTTTTCTCATTTATTTTTTTTTAAATAAGCTTCTTATGCCTATTTATTATACCTGTTTATTGTGTTTATATTTTGCCATGATTTAGTTTTGGTAATTTAAAAAAAATCTGTTTTGTAACTTTAAAACTTTTGTTCCAGTCTTGTTAACCTTAATCCCATGTCCCAAAACGAGAAATTACTCATCGGGAAAAAAACAAAAACTTTTTTGCTATCAAAATACTATATCCCTAAAAAATAGAATACGAGTATTGCCATTTAAAGAGTACCAAAATAAAAATAATGGATTCTAATATCTTACTTGACGCAAATAACTCATCAATTTATAATGTAAGTATCTACAATATACATTAACGCTCTCTTAGGTTCAAAAGCAATATTGATCGTATAAGGCAGGGTTCGAACCAAACGTGAGTAGCAAAACGGTTGCGAAATTTTTGGGTAGTCAAATTTTAAATTTACAAAGTCTTATTGAATTTATTGAATGTTCAAAATATGCATGAAAATCGTTGTCTTTAATTTAAATTGGTATGTTAGCTATTAAACGAGCCTTTGATTGGCATATTGAAGATTGTTTTCTCTTTAAAATTTACAATTTTAACAAGAATAAGGTTTTATGAGGGCTCATATCGCTCACTGCTTTCAACAACGACATATATCAAAAATCGACAATTTTCATTTGTTTATGTTTTCGAAATGCCCAAAAAATGTATTATATCCCAGCAAAAGCGGCATATTTTTAACTTAATATGTACCCGCTACAGGGCAGAAAGTGTTGATTTTGCATTTTAAAGAAAAGGTTTATTTAATTAATTTTTTTAATGTACTTAATATTTTCAATGGAGAAGAAACATTCAGGTTTTACCTAAATAGATCTGTTGCACAGTAAAAAAATCAATTTGTGGCTTGATATTGATATACATTTCATTATTTTTTAGATTTTTAATACATTTCACTATATTTTAAAACTTTAAAAACGATCACCTGAAAAATCAAGTTTTTTTTTATATATGACGTTGTTGAAAGGAGTGAGCGATATATGCTAAAACGGTGCTGTTTAAACGGGATGGTGACATTTCTCGATACCCAACTAAATTATTTATGGATATGCACAGATATTTTTTTTACATCCAAATTTCTGTGAAAAAAATCATTTTTAATTTGTCAAAGAAACAGACCCAAAAATTCCTTAAAAAGCCACATGTGGCTCGCAAGCCACACTCTGCTAACCCCTTGTGTAGGAACATGCGTTTATAATATGGAGTAAATCCTAAAAATACAATAACCTTGTTAAATTTCCGCGCCTCCAACACTTATTTAACATCTTAAAATAACCAAAATTATCATAAGTATGTGCAAGTATGGTGTATAGAATATAAATTGGAGAAAATCGCGTATGGAAACGTGTCTTGGCTTATGTTATACCACCTAATAAAATGGTTTCCCGGAAAAATTCCCGCGGCGCGCGTTTCTTGTGACTGCTATATTTATATCACCCTTATTTTACACATAATAAATGCACCGCCCCACAAACGAGGTTGACTTTTGTAAATCTTTACACACACCTTCGTATTAAAACGGAAAAAAATATCGGAGTAACATAAAATTAAAACACCGTTTAGTAAATATGTAGTTTTAAAACACTGTGCTTATCATCCATTGTTTACTTTGAGTAATACCACTTTTAAAAACACTTATTCGTGACTTAATAAGTGTTCATTAAAGTGGTATTACACTACAGTGGTATTCACTTATTCGTGATTTATTAAGTCACGAATAATTGTTTATAAAATTGGTATTGCACAAAATAAACAAAGGATGATAAGGAGAGTGTTATATTACCATACCACAAAGTTATTAATGCTTTTTATAAACAAAATACACATGTAGTTTTGTTTATACGTTTTGATTTTTCTAGATATTATACGAGATTTAATAAAAGTTTGAGATGGAAAAGTAGTTTTATAGAATTCGTTTTGAATAATTATGAAAAGACAGACTGTTTGTTTGAAAAGCACTGCCATTCTGCAATAACGATACTGCATTTATATTTTTTATTTAAAAGAGCAACTTACACATTTACAAAGTGCAATCAAATTTTGAGCCTGAAAGATTATGAATGAAGTCTTTAATTCTAATATTGTGGTATTTTCTCTAGTATTTTTTTTTCATTTTTTGGTATATGAAAATGATACCATGATTTTCATGACTATAAACATTGTGTTAACTGATGTAATATCTTTATTTTCATTCCACACACATTTCATTCAACACTTATCTCTTTTATTATTTTTCAAAAAATAAACATAAAAACATGTGTATGAACGGAACTTTTTGTAAAAGGAAACATAGATAATAATGATAACGTATTTTGGAAAAGCATATTATCAATAAACGCTTTACTATAATTTAAATTTAAATTTATTTTAAAATTATCTTAATTGTTCTATCATATTAATTTTTAAATTGGCATTAATCTTGTGGAATTAAGTGTTTGTTTAAAATATAAAATATCACTAAATCGAGTTACTTAAAACTGTTTATTTTTTAATACCGGTTTATGAAAACAATTGTAGTTCTCAAAACTAGTCTTGATTATATAAAGAAACTCAAAAAAGTCGTCTTACATAAGTTTTTTTTTATATATTTAAACTAATCGATTAAAATAAAATAAAATAAAATGACTTTACTTTTAAAGCAAAATCCATATGGAGAATATTTGATAAGAATTACAATAGTATATGTACATAATTTTAACACTTTATTCTTCTTTATCTACGTTGAGATGTCTGAATGTATTTAATAAACATCCACTATTTTAGCTGCGTTCGAATCTCCATACTAACCTACAAAATAAATGCGGCGTAAACGTTTCTGCCATAAACTAGTGATGATTCTCGCAATTAATAACCCCTATTAAATAATTCTAATGCGTATTTCAGCCGTTTCGTGGATACGTGTATAGAACGGAATTATTATTGCCTCAAAGGGAGGATCTACGTTGCGGAAAATATAACTGACTTGTATTGTGAGACACACATTGTATTTTCAGCTATTAATGAGAAAATCTTTAATTCTCGAAACAAGTCGTGTTTACATTAATAAACTTTAAAGTGGTCTTACGCTAGTATTTAATTTTTATTTACATCATTTTAAATATATCAAATTTGTTATATGTCGCTCACTCCTTTCAAGAACGTCATAAATAAAAATATAAATATTTTTCAGGAGAACGTTTTTAAAGTTTAAAAATATAAAACAATGTATTAAAAATAAATATCAAGCCACTTATTCCACGTTTTACTGTGCAACAGATCTTTTTAGGTAAAACCAGAAGGTTTTTTCTCCATTAAAAAAATATTTAGTATATTTTAAAAAATAATGAAACAAAACCTTTTCTTCAAAATGCAAAAACAACACTTTCTGCCCTGTAGCGGGTAAATATTAAGTTAAAAATATGCCACTTTTGCTGGGATATAGTACTCTGGGCATGTCGAAAACATGCACAACTGAAAATCGACGATTTTTTATTTATGACATTCTTGAAAGGACTGAGCGATGTATGTAAAATGATCACTTCAAGTCCTGTGAATGTATTCTTCATCCATGTTGAGATGTCAAGAAAAAATATGTTTCATTTTTGTATTCAAATTATCTTGTTATTCCACGAAGTGAATACGTAATAATAATAATTATAATCAAAATAAAATATGGAACAAAGGCAAAATAAAGGAATGGGTAAATGATCAAGAGTTCATTTTATGAAAATTGTAAATTTTTTATATTCTTAGTTTTTTCTCTTTTTTGTGTCTATATTAGGTTAAAATCGTTAAAAACAAAAAAAAATGTATTTAAAAAGAACTCCACCGACAAGGCACACAAGATGGCTTGGTGGGTCTCTGCAAAAAAATGCTCTAAATATGTATAAATTGTGATTTAAATAAATGTATATAAATATTTTTAAAAAAGTATTGGCAAAATAATAGATAGACATGTCTCTCAGTAAGCTGGCAGAGTGCTGAAAGGACGTGCCAGGATCCGAATCTCCTTGTACATGAGGTGTGTGCGAAATGATTTAGGACAATTCCAACTCCTTTTTGACCTCCCAGAGGACGAACTCATTCTACTTTTTTCGAGCTATTTTTTTGATACGAAAAACTTTTCAGTCCAATAACGTTATTTCCTGTGACGTGTGAAATGGAGTAGAACGTTCGGGAATCTAGGTTTATGAAAATAAGCAATAGAAATATTTAATCTTTATGAGAAATATTAATACATCAACATAGATGAAGAAGATGTCTACTTTTTGATTTTCCATTTTATAATTTAAATGTAACTTTGTTTTAAAATCACCATATTTTAATAGTGATTTTAAAACAATGTTACATTTTAATTATAAGAATATGTAATTCTGAACCTAGAGCTTCTGACTCTCGCAATGACAGAAATTGTAAAATAAAAGTATAAATTAACAGCTATAAATGAGAATAAATTATAATTGATTACGACCTTAGTTTGATAATGCCCTAACAAAACAAAATAATTGTTACGAATTGAAATTTTAATTTTTTTGTTTTAAAAAATATATATATAATAAATAATCAGCGTTTGATTTTATATTTAATAAAAATAAATATTGAATAAAATCACGAGTCAAATGAAATGGTCTATAAAATTGAAAATCATATTTTCAGGCATCTCCCAGTATGTTAAATAATCCGGTTAAGATCTTGCATACATGCAAATAAATTGGTCCTTTACCAAAAGTCAATCTTTGTTGAAATACCATCTTGATGTGATTATTCCCTCGTTTATTGATTCTACAGTCACTTTGTCGTAGTATGATTCCCCATTTTTATATAAATTTTACTTGGTAAATACCGCTTTTTCTTAAAATCTATTATGAAACGTGTTTTGACGCATTCCGCATCATTATCACACGCAATTAGCATTATTTATGTATCGTGTTTACCGCTCAATGATAATTTATAAATCTGCTTTACAATGCCATTTTTTTAATGGAAATATTTGTGTTTTTATTATTTACAAAAATACTTAAATTTCATACTTTTTCTGTGAGCCTAAACGGCTCATTATTAGAAATAGGTGTCAAATTGTAGTAGAGTGGGTTCGAACCGAGAAACTCTAGCTCAAGAGTCCGCATCACTAACCACGGGACCACAACCCGACAGTTATTGGTAAGATTATTTTCATATACATATTGATTCAACAGTCACATTGTAGATATATATCGCTCACTCCTTTCAAGAACGTCGTAAATCGAAAAACGTCAATTTTCAGTTGTACATGTTTTCGGAATGCCCAGAAAATATATTATATCCCAGCAAAAGAAGCATATTTTAACATAATATTTACCTGCTACAGGGCAGAAAATGTTGTTTTTGCATTTCGAAGAAAAGGTATTGTTTAATTATTTTTTTAAATATACTAAATATTTTTCAAATGCAGAAAAAATCTTCAGGTTTTACCTAAAAAGATCTGTTGCACAGTAAAAAGTTCAATAAGTGGCTTGATATTTATTTTTAATACATTGTGTTATATTTTTAAACTTTAAAAACGTTCTCCTGATAAATCAAGTTTTTTGATTTATATTATTATTATATTATGAGCGATATGTCCCCATTTTCATATAAATTTTACTTGGCAATACCACCTTTTCTTAGAATCTATAATATGATATTTGTTCAGGAACCAAACAACACAAAGAATAGAGTTGAGTAATAGTGAGAGTGAAAATTCAGGTAATAACCTTCATTTATACCGAAAAGGTAGTAAATTATAATGTTCGTTAAGTATTTATTACACGTAAACGTATCAGATTTAATATCTTACCCCTTTGTTGAAGGTGTGTAGTCACAACACTATTAGGATCATGTATTTTCACCCCATTTTAATCGTCCGGAAATATTGAAATCAGAATCAGCTGTGATTTCCGGTTGCAATCGATCACTTTAGTTAAAAGCGAGGGTGAGATTCAAATCAATTTAGCTGTATTGCATTTGATACATTTTCAACATTATTAAAGGGAAACTCAATGATTTTATGGTATTTTAGATAAAGGGATTTCAAAATACTCATGGATGTAACGTTTTTCAGACTCTAAATAAATTATATTGTTATCTCAACATAGATAAAAAAAATAATTAAGGATTTAATTGATTGATTCGCCAGTCACATTATACATAGTAATATCAATCCATTTATCATGTAAGTTTTAATCCGTTTATATTACTACAGAACTATTTCTTAAAATCTATTACCATACGTGTTTCAATGCATTCTATATCATTTTTAAACATACGCTCTTTGAAAATTATGTTCAATGCATCAAAAAGCGTGTCACAATAGGTTACTAAAAAAATAGTATTTACTTAGTAAAACAAAAATAAATAAATAAAAAAAAAAACAATTAATTAGGAGGTCCAACCAAAAAGTTTAAAGATGATCCAAATTTATTTTCTTTCCGATAAAACAAAAAGGCTTAGTCGGATTAACGAAACGTTTAAAAAAAGTGCTCGTGTAAAATAAAATTTTATTAATATTTCGTTAACTAATCATGACGTTTACAATATTTTGAATGTGTCCAAGTTTCTGTTCATAAACACGTATGTGTTACCATAAATGCGCTTTTAATGTTATATAATTTTCAGCTACCAGAAAAACTCCAAGATCAAGAACAACCATGTAAATTTTACTACTTTTTTTTCTGTAAGCAATAAACATGTAATTTTAAATACTCTGTAAGTCAGGCATCCTTACATAATATATTAAAACCCATTGACTTTATTACAGGGAAAATTTAATAGCCTTGCAGTTGAATATTTGAAATGATTAGTTCACGTTCCGAAAACACAATTACACATTTAAATTCCAAATATTACCCAAATGGTCTGCGCCAATATTATCCTGTATTAACCCTGCAATAGTTTAACCGCCAACTCCAACCCCGTTCGTTGATATATTGCTATGCATTCAATATTTCATTGTGAATTAAGCAATTGGAATTGTTTAAATTGCACATATTACCATTATCGCTTTGAATGCGATTTTAAACTAATTAAAAAAAGTTATAAAAAAAATTTAAAACACACAAACACTTAAAACAAAAAAAGCCTAACGAACCATACAAACATATCGTAGTCATACAGGAAAATGTGACCAAGTGCATTTTTTACAAAAACTGCTATCTTGCTAGCTTAATATTGCCCTGAAAAAAATCCCAAAGAATTTTCAACTTGGAATTATAATATATTGACTTGTTAAAAATTACTAACTGCATTAATGTAACATTTAACGTTTTGTTAGTTAGTCACTTTCTCCTGTATGACTACGATATACAGACTGCACAATAGAAAACCAAGCAAGATAACTCCCTCGTACCGCATAAATTAATATGTCTCTCAGTAATATTTTTTTAAGAATTATGAATTTTAATTCAGAATGGTATTATTTGTCTCTATCAACAGCAAAAGAGTTCTTCTCCAAGTACAAGAGCTCAGACTTTTTTTAAGAGGCTCAGCGCAACTAAAATTATAAGATTGCATTAAGCAGAAATGTACAGAAAATTTATTAAATTGAATAAAAATTTAAATTTATAAAATAAAAAATAATAATAAAAAAAAACAAACAAACTTTATGCACGATTAAATGCCTCCGTAGCTTTGTGAAAACTAATTTAACTTTATGAACTAAAACTTAATTTTGATCACTTTTATTTTTGGTACGTTTATCTAACAGGTTTCTACATATCCAGCATTGAAATAAAAAGTGTTTGTCAAAATTGGCTGGAGAAAAGTACCAAAAATGTAAATAAAAACGTTTTATTTTATAAAAGTAATGAAAATTGTTTTTAACTCTAAATTGAAATAAGCTTAAGTTATTCGTCGGCGAATACTAAAAAAAAGTATTGTGTTCTTGCTAAATAAATAAACAGGTTGAGTTCCCCTTGTATTTTACTGTAGAAAGAGTGGAGTAATAAAGTGCTTAAAGAGCACGAAGGAAGAGTACTAAATACACCATAGCTCCATCCCCGAGTTTGCACAGCGTAACATTAAAAATGCTTCTTATAAGTGACATATTTCAAGAAGTTAACGCTAACAGACGGGAACTTGTCCTTACATTTCAAAACCTGCTACGACAAAAGAGGAATCAGTGGAAAAAAGGAATTTGTTTCTTCAAATGCAAACATTTTTTATGTAAGAAAATCCTTGTATGAAAAATAATTTAAATTTAATATATTTTACATTATTTTTTTACATCTCAACATAGATGAAGAAGAATATGGAAGTCTGAGAACTTACAAGACTTATGACCGTCATAGGGTGGTTTAAGTGATTTACAAACGTATAACATTTACACACGTGTAACATTCACCAATTCAACTCGTGGACTAACAAGTAATTATTTTTCGGAATTTGCCAATCATATCATAGAAACTAACCACTCATTTGACTCCCATACACTTAGATTATTACACTCTGTTAAGGGTGTAATAATCTAAGTGTATGTATGGGAAGGTCAAGTCATGAATAATTTAGAAAATTTAGAAATACATAAAAGTTCAAATTCACAACATTTTGACTGTGTCCAAATACTTGTTCACAAAAAATACCTGTTTACTTGTTTAAAAAATTATACTTAAATTCAGATGAAACGTTATCTAATAATATACTGTTTCAAAATACGTAACCATTATTATCAATGATTCCTTTTACAAAAAATATTGTTTCTTAACCCCTCCCATTTCCTATATTTATTAACCTATACAAACCCCTTAATATATTTTTTGTTCGTTAGTTTTAATTTCCAAAAGATGAAAACATTTGTAGTTTTCGAAACTATATATATATATATATATATATATATATATATATAGTCCGCCTCCGTAGTGTAATGGTCAGCATGCTCGGCTACCGTTCTGGAGGTCCCGGGTTCGATTCCCAAGGGGGGTAAAATAAATATAAGTGATTTTTTCACTGTAATATTTATTCAATATTATTACCCTGGACTGGGACCTGAAGCGGGGGGCTGATCACCTTTCCTTCATGTGTAAACGATCGAGATAACACTGCGTTTATATGACGCAGTGCCCTATGCATCATTGGGGTGCGGATAAGGGATTTATTATATATATATATTTATATATATTTATATATATATATATATATATATATATATATATATATATATATATATATATATATATATATATATATATATATATATATATATATATATATATATATATATATATATATATATATTTATTTATATATATATAAATTTATATTTATATATATATATATATATATATACATATATATATATATATTTATATATATATATATATATATATATATATATATATATATATATATATATATATATATATATATATATATATATATATATATATATATATATATATATATATATATATATATATATATATATATATATATATATATATATATATATATATATATATATATAAAACTGGTCAAGTGGTATATTCATGTGTTTATTGTTAAAAAATATTCACCAATTCTACTCCTGATTTAATTATTTAATTTCTACCCATTATTCGAATTCTTGGAACTTCTAGATATATTGATTAAACTTGAAACACAGTCCTTGAATCCTCAAGACTTCACGATATAATAAAAAAAAAACTCAAATTGTGGAAATGGCAGCTTTTGAAACGTAAAGACATACACTCGTTTTCATGTGTAGCAATATTTTCCGGCGCGTAATCCACAGTCTGGTGCAAAAGTTGAAAATCTCTTTTTAAATATAGTAGCAATCTAAATCTGATGTTTGTAGCAACATAGTTTTAATCTAAATAAGTTTTAATTTTAGTTTACGTTTAAGTTTAAGTTCGAGTTTAAATTTATTTTGTTTATTTTCAACTTAAGATTTATTTTAGGTTAAAAATAAACAAAATAAATTCATCGAGAACTTCAGAAAAATAATGATGCGAAAAATTTCATAAGTAAAAAAGGATTTTACGAAATTTTCCCCTTTTCCCTGAATTGTATTTTGTATCTTGTATTTCGGTTTATTGATAATACAATTTGAAAAAAGGGTACTTTTTGTAATACACTATTTCGCCACATATAAAGTACGAAATTCGATATTGACACATTACTGTTTTTTATTCCTGTACAATTCAACATTTTTAAAGTGTAAAAATGTTAAGAATAGTAAAATAAATTTATGAGGAAAATTAACACATTTGTAGCTGGTTTTCATTCAAGCACAATTTAATATTTTTAAAATGTTGAAATGTAAAAAACAGTTTAAAAAAATATGAAGTGAATGTGGTAGGCAATACCACATTCACTTCCACCTCCGTAGCGCAGTGATCAGCGCGTTTGGCTACCGGACCGGAAGTCCCGGGCTCGAATCCCAGAGGGGTCAAAATGAATATGGCCGATTTCCATTCTCATATAATATCACCCTGGACTGGTACAAGAAGCGCAGGGCTGATCACCTTGCCTTTATGCAATTAACGATCAAGATTACACTGCGTCGCTACGATGCAGTGCCCTATGCACCATCGGGTGCGGATAAGGGTTAGAAGAAGAAGGAGTGGTAGGCAATAGAAGCAGAAGAGGACCAAGGAAAGAACGCCACACCCATCAGTCTTTGCAAGTATAGTTTCAAATACTGATTGATGTGGCGTTCAATGGAATACTTTAAGTAAATAATCATGACAAGGAAGCCACGTAATGGTTAATTACTTTTAAAATATTTATATCTTGCATACATCCAATAAGGGTCTCTGCTAAAATGCTTTGTCAATCCAACATAGATGGCTCTTGTGAACTCATATGTACAGAGCCATTAGATTAATGATATGAGGAGATCCAAGAGAGATACATGATATAAGTATAAGCCAACAGGCATCTGTGAAAGTTCAAGAGGGAGTCGTTTGTTCGATACTGGACACAAGAAGAAAGCGGAAGTTAGTGGAAAGTAGTAAGTTAATATACGTAGGAGATCCAAAAATTTGTGCAGAGTATCTGCTGGAATTCTGGGCATTTACGAGGGTGACGACCGTCATAGGCTGGTTCAAGTGATCACTTCACACACGTGAAAAATTCACCAATTCTACTCATTATTGACAACCACACTACTGAAATTCCATATTCTTCTTCATTTTTGATTGAAAATAACTCCTGTAATTGTAGATAATCCAGATTTTGTTAACAAGTATTTGGACACACTCAAAATGTTGTAAATTCAAAGTTCTTGTAGACTTTCTGGGCGCACTGTGGTATGTAACATACGTGTTTGTGTGCGAGACAGTTTGCCTAGCAAACATTATGACGAGAAGGATGCGAACTCAATTCTCACGTCCACGACGCCAAGAATGAAGTCTCCGCGTTTGCGATACACCCGTCGGGACGCCGACGCCGCGAGAGATAAGGCGGCGTCGCGTGCGGGAGTCTGGAATGGAGCGCATTCAAGCGAAGGCAGAAGGAATTCGCGTGCTCGAACGGGGTTTGTTATAACGCATCTTCAGTATAAATCTTCAAAGGAAATTCAATTTATATTTATTTTGCACATAACTCAACCACATATTCTAATTTTATTAAATTATTATTTACTTTGTATCTCAATTCATTTGTATTTATTTTATTTCCCCACAATTTTCTTACAATTTTTTTTTAATATTTGAGTCAAATAAATGTTATATTTAAACATGTTGTGGATATCCCTTTAAGTTAAAGTTTATAAAATGTTTATTAACCAGGCAATAGAAATGGATCTTCCTCGAAGGTGATACAGAGGAAGACCAAGAAATTCATGGGTGAAGCAGAAAGATAGTATGATTCGAAAGCATGGATTAGTGACGTTATCCAGGACATAAGAACATATAACCTGAGGATGAGGAGAGCTGACCCCAGCAGTCTACAAGGACTATAAGCTGGGATCTAGCCAGGAAGAGAAAGATATATATATATATATATATATATATATATATATATATATATATATATATATATATATATATATATATATATATATATATTTATATATATATATATATATATATATATATATATATATATATATATATATATATATATATGTATATGTATATATATATATATATATATATATATATATATATATATATATATATATATATATATATATATATATATATATATATATATATATATATATATATATATATATATATATATATATATATATATATATATATATATATATATATATATATATATATATATATATATATATATATATATATATATATATATATATATATACATATATAAATATTTATATTCGGCTCCATTATTATCGAAAAAAAAATTAATTATGTTTTAGTCTGATATCTTACATTTATGTGACTTACATAAAAATCATGTGAAATTTTGTAACCAAGTATTTTTATTTATAACATTTTGATAATGATGTGTTAAAAATAAATAAACTCGTCAAATTATAAGCTTAAAATAATAAAAATGAAAACGTTATTTTCTGGCGTTTCTCATGTATGTGATAATAAACCAGGATTCTGACCTCACATACTAATAAAAGAGTTTCTGCTCAATAAAAAGCTTCCTTTCATCTCAACAATAGATGTCTCTAGTGAAATTCTTGTGATTCAAGAAGAATGTTTTAAAATTGGTTCATATATACAGCTTCCAAGAATTTGAGTAGTGTCAATAGTGGGTAGAATTGGTGAATGTCACGTATGTAAAGTGATCACTAAAACCAGCCTATGACGGTCGTCAGCCCCGTGAATGCCCAGATTTCTATATTCTTCTTCATCTTTGATGAGATCTTAGTAATATGAAGTATTTTTATGTTATATTTTTACCCGTTTAATTCCGACTAAAAATGTTTAAAAAAGTTGTTATAGTTTGAATAACTTTTTAGTCTGACATCTTAAAATTATGTCCTTGATGTAAAAATTCAGCAAAATTTCCTGATTTCATGATAATTAAAGTATGATCTACTATGCCTTTTATCTCTTTTTGAGGGCCGTGCTCAAAATAAATTTTCCCACAGTGGCAATAACGAAATTTTTAAAATTTTATATTACGCCTTTAATTATATGAAAGCTTATCAAAACCAAGTATAAAATATGAAACTTATCTCTTTGTTTTAATTGTATAAATGTTTAAGCTGTACGCGACTACGCATTGCTATGGTTCAGTGTAATTAAATGGAAAATATATAAAATTTGATGTTTAATTTCACAATGCTTGTGAAACAATGAAAATAGTTAAAATCTACGATACAACAATGAAATTAAAAAATTATAAGTAACAACACATATCAAAAAATTTATTGACTACCATGAGCAATGTATAGTATTGAGTGAGTTGCTGTTGCACTTAACAGATTTTTTTTTTTTTTTAATTAAACACTTCTATAATACCACTTAATGAGTTTTATTTCATTGCACACGACTAGTTTTGAAAACTAACAGATGAAAACATCATATTTTTGCCTGTCACAGGAAAAAAAACTGATTTTAATATTTAAGCAAGCCTTGAATTACTTTAGGAGATTTGAGATTTTAAAACAAAATAATTTCAACACGTTAATTTTAACACTTTATAAAAAAGTTTTTAAAAAAACAACAAAAAACTCACAAGTGGTAAAAAAGATTTTGTTAACACTTTTTTTACTGAAGTGGTTAATAAAACAAATGTTTTATTTTATAATTTTAGCACGTTTTACCACAAATTAAATGCCGAAGCAATAATTACGTTAATTTATATAGTTGTTATGTATAATACATAGGTACTTGATACCAGGAAAGTACTTAAAGTAAAGAAAAAGTTAAATAAAGATATCTAATCAGCAGACCGCTTAGCTCAATCGGTTCTTTCTGAGACCAAGCTTTATTCATATTTCACATTGTTGTAATTACATATTATTACCATACAAAAGTTGTTTTATCAAAAATGCTTAGCATTTCCAAGAAATGTTTTATTTTTTATTTAAATATAATTTGGTGCATATCACTTTTTCTAAAGATCAATTGTGTCAATCATCAATGTTATCAAACTCCGGCATTTAATAGAATAAGAAACGCCAGGATCAGGGAAATATGCGAGATCAAAGATGTCGTTAGGTGAGGAAGGCAACGAAGAAGACAATGGTATGCGTATGTGAGGAGAATGAAACCATCCAGATTCCCCCGCATCGCACTGTACGGCCAACCCTATGGTAGACAACTCAAGGGCAAACCACCAAAGAGATGGGTCGATAGCTGGGAATCAATATCGCCGGAGGCTAATCCCTCTTAAAAAACATGCCACAAAGCCTACACAAAGAAGAAAAAGAAGAAGACGAATTTATGGAATAACATTTATTAAAAGTGGATACATATCTATTGCACACAAACTGGATAAACTCAAAATATTGTGGATACTGTTCAAAGATATATCATACAACGTTTTGGCACACTTACGCTTAAGAGATCGCATTTCGACTGCAAAAGGCATGTCTGCTTTCGCCATTCTCGCACCATTTTAATATTTAGATTTTATAAACGGTAAAACAAATTTATAATACAAAACTTAACTTCGTACATATAAGAAAATATGCCCTTTAGGATTTTTATTTTCGTGGAAACACACTAAAGTGATTTTTATTGCAAAACTTTGTTGGTACACATGTGAAATTATAACATTTTCTTCATGTAAGTGAAACTGAAAAGAAACCCTTCCTCTTCTACGAGTATAAAGTGGGGCTATTCAAAAACCTGCTCCTTATTGTTAATTAACTTCAAAAGAACATTCATATATCGCTCACTTCTTTCAACAACGTCATATATCAAAAAGCTTTATTTTTCAGGAGATCGTTTTTAAAGTTTAAAAATATAATACAATGTATTAAAAAAAATATCAAGCCACTTATTGAACTTTTTACTCTGCAACAGATCTTTTAAGGTAAAACCTAAAGGTTATTTCTCCATTTAAAAAATATTTAGTATATTTAAAAAAATAATTAAGCAATACCTTTTCTTCAACACTTTAAGCAACACTTTCTGCCCTGTAGCGGGTAAATATTAGGTCAAAAATATACCGCTTTTGCTGGGATACAGTACATTTTTTGGGCGTTCCAAACTGAAAATTGACGATTTTTGATTTATGACGTTGTTGAAGGAGTGAGCGATATGACAACTATACTGTCTCACATACAACCACAATTGATCAATAAAACAGATAAAAATGAAAAATTAATTTTGTATTTATTTGCATTATATGTTGATTTTAAATATAAGGTTGTTTTTACCATTTGGGTATCATATTTCAAGACTATTTTTGGAAACTACAGATGCTTTCATTCACTGGTTTAAATACAAACTCCATCTGGTTTGAAAAACGCAAAAAACAATTAAACTCAATTTAATTGTATATTCGAACCTGTAGATGAAAGCATCTGTAGCTTCTGAAACTAGTCGTAAGAAAATAATACTCAAGTGGTTAAAAACAAAAGTTTATTTTACAAATAAATTGCATTCGCAAATACGGCAGTGTTTTTGTTACAGGTAAAAAGACGGTTTTTAAAACAGTATTTTTTTCGACATGGCAGCTTTATTTGTTGAACATAATAGAAATGTTGATTTTACGTTAGATCAGACCTTATAGTTAAATGAAAGAGCTTACATTATTTATTGATTCGGCATTAACTTTGTGGAATGACATATTGATTATTTTTTTTAAATTAAACACTTGAATATACCACTGAATGAGTTTGATTTATATATACGACCAGTTTCGAAAACTAACAGATGTTTCCATTTTCTGGTAAAAAAATAATTTTGATTTTTACTGTTTTATCTGTTAGTTTTCGAAACTAGTCGTTTATATAAATAAAACTCATTAAGTGGTATATTCATGTGTTTAATTTTTTAAAAATAAAGAATGAGTTTCTGCTTACTAAAAAGCTTCCTCACCTACCGTAGATGTCACTAGGGAAGTTCTAGTGAAATCAAGCACTGTGTTTCGAGTTCGAACAATATATCTAGAAGTTGAAAGAATTTGAGAAGTGTGGTTGTCAATAAAGGGTAAAATTAGCAAATGTTACACCTGTGTAAAGTGATCACCTAAACGAGCCTTTGATGGTCGTAATCCCCTCAAATGCCCAGACTTCCATGTTATTCTTCACGTATGTTGAGATGTCAAAAAATAATTTAAAAAATCAAAGCTATAATTGGAAATAATCCTGATTTGTAAACAAGTATTTTGATATACTTAAAACGTTGTATAAAAACAAATATTTATCTTACAAAAATTTATTTGCATTGAGATACGGTAGTGTTATTGACACAAGTAAAAAATTTTTTTTTGAAACACTATTATTTTTATTGCGATGGCAGCACCACCTATTGAACATAACAGCAACCTAAACAATATTGCTGTTACATTCGATAAAAAAAAAGAAAATGCGGATATGCGAATAGCCCCAGTAGAAGCCTCCAGGTGTCCCGCTAGTAAGGATACAGTAGGCAAAGTTGACACAGGACAGGATTACACACCCCAGCACAGCACAGCACAGTACAGCACAGCACAGCCCAGTACACCACACAAGGCAGCACGGCCTAGCTTTATATCAACCTACACAGATATCACACTTCTTTGGGAAGACAAATGATCGGGGTTGACCAGACAACTTTAGGTAGCGCTTTGTGGAACTATTTAAGTAGATACATCAAGTTCGTGTAATTCTCGAACACCGTAATAGGTCATTCAATTATCGCTTACTGTAAGTAATTGCCCATTTGTAAGCGTTTTATTTTTTTACAATTGAAGTTCAAAGTATTATTTTTTGACATCTCAACATAGGTGAAGAAGAATATGGAAGTCTGGGCATTTACGGGGCTTACAACCGTCATAGGCTAGTTCAAGCGATCACTTTACATTCAAGTAACGTTCACCAATAATTCACCTATGATTGACAACCGCGCTTCTCAAATTCTTGAAACTTCAATACATATGGTTCGATTTGAAACATGGTACTTGAATCTCTAGAATTTCATTAGAGACATCTGTTGGTGAGATGAGTCAAGTGGTGCTATGGTTAGTTAGTTAGTTAGTTCTTATTAAAATGATTTGTGATACGCGGTCGATGCATTTGTCACCAATAACCAATATCAAACACCGTACGTGACACTTAGTCTAAATTGTAAACTTGCGATTGCATTTCACTTATAGGTGAAATCAGTTTCAACATCAGTTCGAAAATTGCGAAACTCACTCCAACTATAAGGGTGAATAATCCAATTTCTGATAATAAATTGATAAAAATATTATTACAAAGTACTATTTTAATTAATAACTCTCCATTTATATTTTTTTACAGTGAGAATTTGATGTCTTTCTCGAGAAAACATTTATTTACCAGCAAAATTAAAATATGAGAATAAATTGTCATCGTTCTGGATATTTTTCATCTGGAAAAAAAACCATGAAAATATATCTACTACTTCGTCACATTCCACTTATAAGCAGAGGTTATTAATGTCCTAACAATATATCTCTCTTGGAGGCTCCATGTTCTAGGAATGTTGAAATATTAAATAATATGAATTTATAGTACTTGCCATATCCTTGTACCAGGCCTGTTTGTAGTTGAACCGCTGCCAGAACTCCCTTCATCCATTCCACGTCTCGAACTTTTTGTACAACATAATGTATTCACATTCACACACTACACAACCAACCGACTACACAGGATGATTCACGTCACTTGTCAAACAATTTTTTTTCAGGACCAAGAAGTTGAAAAAAATTCACATCACCACATTTCGTAAACTGACACGGCATTTTTAACACTTCCTCATCCGCACCCAATGGTGCAAAGGGCATTGCATTTATATTATGCATTGCCCTTTGCACCATTGAGTGCGGATGAGGGTTTGAACACGACACATGACATAAGAGAGAAAGATTGCCATTCTATCACCGCGCACAATAAATGTGTTTGACCCTCGACACAAATTTCGACATTATAAATAATGTTGTGAAATATTTTTGTTTTCAAAAAATTACTAAGGTGTCCCCGGATAATCCGCTTCCCGGTTAATGACCCCGGAGAATCGGGAGTGTACTATATGTATGCTATGGATATAGATAATACAAATACATTTATATATGTATATATATATATATATTTATATATATATATATATATATATATATATATATATATATATATATATATATATATATATATATATATATATATATATATATATATATATATATATATATATATATATATATATATATATATATATATATATATATATATATATATATATATATATATATATATATATATATATATATATATATATATATATATATATATATATATATATATATATATATATATATATATATATATATATATATATATATATATATATATATATATATATATATATATATATATATATATATATATATATATATATATATATATATATATATATATATATATAAATATAGATAAATATATAAATATTTATATTTAAATATACCCTTATCCACACCCCGATGGTGCATATGGCACTGCGTCATATAAACGCATTGTTATTTTGATCGTTAACACATGAAGGAAAGGTAATCAGCCCTCCACTTAAGGTACCAGTCCAGGGTAATATTTAATAAAAATGTAAGTAAAAAATCACTTTAACTTATTTGACCCAATGAGTGTATTAAACATTTGTTTAATTTTCAAAATAATCAACGTGTCATTCCGTAAAGATAATGCCAAATCAATTTACGTTTTATATATTTTTGTAGTGTTTATACTTATAAACAATTAAGGTAGTAAACATTTTTCAATTGTATTTTTTCTAGACCCAAGGTAGACTCTTTATTTTGTTGGTTCAGCTTAAGTTGGCGTTTTAGTCGAAAATAGGGTTTTAAAAATCTACCATGGTAATGCGTTAAGCCAGGAAGAAGGATTTATTAACCACAGCCAAGGAAAAAAGATAAAAATTTTCCCTGAAAAATAGTTTAGCGAAAAATACGCCTCACAACACGTAAAAAAATCTTAAAGAAAACATTCATCTTCTTTCATATTAGAAAAAAAAGTAAAAATTTAACATTGTGTAATAATCCAGGATAACTTTAGTAAAGTACATCAATTTTTTCATCATTTTCAAAGAAACGCGGTTGCGAAGCTTCAAATGGACATATTTCATTCAAAATAACTTTTACAAAGATTAAAGAAAACACTTCGTTTTTTACCACTTGAGCTTTATTATAGACTACATGTTTCAGAAGTTACAAGGTGTAAAAATTTTAATTATTACACCTTGTTCCATATAAAGGCCAAATTATGAATTATCTGAAAATATAGAAATCCAAAAAAACCTAAATTCTAATAATAATTTATTAAATAATATATTGTTTCAAAATTCTTCACCATTGCTTTCCATTTTTCCTTTGTTTTCAAACTCCGTCCCTTGACTAACTCCTTCCCCTTACTTTCCTCTCTCCTTATTTATAGAACAATTTTATATTTTATATTTTAGTTACTATACAGGCCTGAATGATGGAAGTTTAACTTCTGAAACATGTAGTCTATAAATTCATGTGGTAAAAAACGAAGAGTTTTCTTTAATCATTGTAACATGTCTTACCACAAAGTTAATGCCGAAACAATAAATAAAACAAAATATTTATTTCATGAATTTCACATCATTTTTAATGTGTCTAAATACTTTTTAAGAAATCTGTGTGTCTTCACTTAAGAATTATCATAAAAAAAGACATCTCAATATAGATGAAGAAGATAATGACATAAATAGTATAGATGTTTACAGAGCTTAAGACCTTATAGACTGCTTAAGTGATCATTTTACACACGCGTAATATTCACCATTTTACCTATGATTGGCAACCACACTACTAAAAATTTGGAATTCATGAATACTCGTTTTTAAGCAATCTTTGATTACATTTGGAAAGTCTTTTATTTTTAAGCAATATTATTTTTCATCATGGAAAACGCTTGAAAACCTGTTTTTAATTTTTTGCAGCTCATTCTTTGATCAGCTACATATTTTATTCACAACATTTTGAGTTTTACTCAAAGGAAATATTTCCACTTAATTGATTCGGCAGCCACTGGAAAATTATTCTTTCCGTTTTGAATAGTTATTTTACTTTTTATAATAAAATTGAAAATGGTATTTTCTAACGTTTCTCATGTGTGTGATTATAATCCAGGATTCGAACCTCACATACTAATATAAGAGTTTCTGCTTAGTAAAAAGCTTCTTTACATCTCACCAATAGATGTCTCTAGTGAAGTTCTAGTGATTCAAGAACAAGGTTTCTAAATTGGTTCATATAAGTATATAGAACTTTCAAGAATGTGAGTAGTGTGGTTGTCAATAATGGGTAGAATTGGTGAATGTTACACGTGTGCCAAGTGATCACTTAAACCAGCCTGTGACGGTCGTCAGCCCCGTAAATGCCCAGACTTCCATATTCTTCTTCACCTTTGATAAGATGTCAAAAAATAATATGAAAATAACTCCTGTTTACAACATTTTGAGTGTGTCCAAATACTTGTTCACAAAATCTGGATTATCTCCAATTACAGGAGTTATTTTCATATTATTTTTTAATATAAGAGTTTCTGCTTAATAAAAAACTTCTTTACATCTCACCTATAGATGTCTCTATTGAAGTTTAAGTGATTCATGAACAAAGTTTCTAAATTGGTTCATATATATAGAACTTCCAAGAATTTGAGTAGTGTGGTTGTCAATAATGGGTAGAATTGGTGAATGTTACACGTGTGTAAAGTGATCACTTAAACCAGCCTATGACGGTTGTAAGCCCCGTAAATGCCCAGACTTCCATATTCTTCTTCACCTTTGATGAGATGTCAAAAAATAATATGAAAATAACTCCTGTTACTGGAGATAATCCAGATTTTGTAAGCAAGTATTTTGTTGTTATTTTACCTCGTAAATACTTATTTTTCTTTTAATCTATTGTGACATGTATTTTGACCTATTTAGCACCATTGTTTTTAGAAGTGTTTGGTAATGATGCGAAATGCATCGAAACACGTATTACAAAATATTTTAAGAAAACTTGTAATTTAACAACTAAAATTATCACTAAAAATTTAGCTAACTGATCTAAATGATTAAAAAATACTTTGTTTTTTTTTTTATTTTAACAATTTGTTACAATATAGTCGACTCTAAAAATCAGTGTTTGAATTTAACGTTTAATATATAAATTTAAAAATATTTGTACAAACAAAAGGCCAAACAGTAAATTAAAAATTAATCATAGTTTATTGTTAGTAACGTGTTTGTTGTCGTATTGTAGAAATGTCAAAACTATAATTGAAGAGTGGGTTGGAGCAATTATGAATAGCTTTAATCCTTTGGTATAATTAGGCCAGGCTAGCATTGTCGAAGTTCACTTGGTCGCAAGTTGTGGGTGAATCCTAAGTGCCATAATGCACACATCGGAGGCACTGTGGCAGTTAGCACGTTATGCTTCTCTCGAATCGTTAGTAATGCGAACTGAAAATTTTGCAAACCGCCGGAAATTCACGAGCGCCGGCGGAGAGACCCGAACTGCGTCCGTAGAAGCCGCGGTATTATATTAACACAGTATCCGTACGACTTTTGCCCTGAAACGGTCGCTAAGGGTTGAAAATATTTCAGTGCTGTACTTACTCTCGTCGGTTGAAGTTTTTAAGTGGCAGAACTAGTTAAAAAAAATAGTTAAAAAATTCTCGAAATTCTTCATTTGTGTTTGCATATATTTGTGAATGTTTCAATTATTTTCTTAAGTTAAATGAACACGTTGCGGTAACGTTGTGAAATAAACAATATTGTCACAAACAAATCAATTTAATGTCGATTTTTAAACAATTTATCAAGTGTTAAGTGTGTGTTTTCCGTACTGGATGTTTTAACGAGGGTATGTTGATTTTTTTTATTTATTTTAGAAATAAACAATGATACGAGTAATTAAATTATTTAAAAAAATATTTATAATGTTTTTTAAATGTAGGTAAAATGGTTATTGTTACAAAATTTTTTCTTCGCCTCGTGTCTAAAAATTTTCGTAACACGTGTCAAATAAAAAAAATATAAATACTTAATTATGATACACAGAATTAAAATAAGAATTTTTTACTTTATGTATTATTTTTTAATAGACTAGGAATATATGTTTTAAAAATAATGTCATAATGTTGTGCAATTGTGAGTATATTCTTCTTCTTCTTCAAACCTTTATCCGCACCCCGATGGTGCATAGGGCACTGCATCATATAAACGCAGTTTTATCTTGATCGTTAGTTAACACACGCCTTCGCCCTTCGCTTCTGGTACCAGTCAAGGGTAATGTTGAATTTATATAAGAATGAAAAAATACTAATATTTATTTTCACCCCCCCCCCCTGGGAATCGAACCAGGGACCTCTAGCACAGTAGCCGAGCGTGCTGACCATTACACTACGGAGGCGGAAAATATTGCGAACGGTAAAAAATATCCAATAATCTTCGTAAAATGTGTCTAATTTTACAACGTTTGAAATAAATACATATGTTTCATATGCGAAATCAAATTCAAGAATGTATTCTCTTTTTTCTATCCCTTATCCGAACCCTATGGTACAGTGTAATCTTGATCTATACTTACATGAAGGCAGGGTGATCGCCCCTGCGCTTCTGAGACCAGTCCAGGGTAAAACTAAATAAATATTCAAGTGCAAAATCGCAAAAATTAATTTTCACCCTTCCCTGGGAATCGAACCCGAGACCTCTCACACGGTAGCTAAACAAGCTAACCATTACACCACAGAGGCGGACAAATTAATAAGGGTGGAATTATTACTTTCTAATTGTTTCAAAAACTATGTCATAATATTGTGAAATTGTTGCAAACACAGTGTAAAAAAAATATAAATATCATTGACTTTGAATCCTTGTTATAATATGTATATTTGTCTAATTTTACAACGTAATTTTGTAACCGTGTGTCCGCCTCCGTGGTGTAATGGTCAGCACGCTCGGCTACCGTTCTGGAGGTCCCGGGTTCGATTCCTAAGGGGGGTAAAATAAATATAAGTGATTTTTTCACTGTAATATTTATTCAATATTATTACCCTGGACTGGTACCTGAAGCGGAGGGCTGATCACCTTTCCTTCATGTGTAAACGATCAAGATAACACTGCGTTTATATGACGCAGTGCTCTATGCATCATCGGGGTGCGGATAAGGGTTTTATTTATATTTTTAATTTTGTAACCTGCACTAGTATAAATTTTAGATTTTTATGCGAATTCGCATAAAAAAAGACTTGAACTACCGCATAAAAACAGACCCAAGTGTATTTAAATAACATTCCATCCGTAAACTATCATCTTCAATGATTTAAGCTGTACCTATGCTTAATATGCTGAAATGCAAAAAATGGACTTAATGCATGGTACGACAATATGCTTTCCATTACACTACATAGTACTTTTCGTCCGCGTCCATAGTGTATTGATGAGCGCGCTTGGCTACCATGCTGGAGGTCCCGGGTTCGATTTCTAAGAGCTTCAAAATATGTATTAAGATTTTTCAGTCTAATACTTGTTTAGTATCACCCTGACTGAGGCGCAAGGCTGATCACTTTTCTTTCGTGTAATTAATGATCAAGATAACACTGCGTTTATATGATGCAGTGCCCTATGAACCATTGGGTGCGAATAAAGGTTAAAAGAGAAGAAGTACTCTACTTAATTCATAATAAATTCGTCAAATATAACTCATCTTTTTTAAAAATATATTTATTCTCCTGGAAATCGAACCCAGGACCTCCAACATAATATCCTAACGGTTTAGGGCCTAAGACAACCTATGACAGGTCTTCTGCCCTGTAAATACTCTTTATTATTCTTCATCTTTGTTAAGATGTTAGAATAACAAAAATGTTAACTTATTTTTCATCAAACACATACCACTCTTTTTTTTATGGAGTGTGTGGAAGTTTTTAGTGAAATGATTTTAAAATTTTTAATGTTTTTGATTTAAAATAAACCCTGATGATGACAATGTATTGTTGAAACCGGGAGGTTAAATTGTATTAATAAAAATAAAAAGTGGTGAAAACAAAGTTAATTAATTTTAAAAAGATATTATAAAATGTACCACAAAGTATCTACGGAAAACATTCAAGAAACAATAATTATTGATTCAGCATTAACTTTGTGGAATGACATGTTTACCAGAAGATGAAAACATCTGTAAGTTTTCGAAACTAGTCGTATATATAAATAAAACTCATGGAGTGGTATATTCAAGTGTTTAATTTAAAAAAATATATATATAATTACAAATTACAATAATGTGCCCTAATTTACTTTTCACGTGCCGAGGGCATAAAAAGAAAATCATGTAAAGATCTTAAGATATCAGTCGTGCAAAAACTTTGTTTTCTGTTTGTATGTGATTCCTAGAATCCATGAATATACAATTTCGTGATTTTAAGCAAAAGCGTGTCTAAAATTTTTTTTAAAATCAAGGTTATACATGTAACTACGATAAAATTATCATGGTAAAGAGTTTTTTTTATACATCTGTATAATTTTATAATACACATAGTGAAAAGCGAGTTTAGGGTATGTAGGAGATACCTTTAAAGTATCATATCATATTCTACAAAATTAGCTTTTTTGTACCGGTATTTCGGTTTCATTGGTTTTCATAATAAGCAAAAATGTTTTTCGAATACCTTTTTTTTGTTGTTGTTTTTAAATTGTTTAATATATATTGGCTCTTGACTGGATTCGTGGGTATAAAATATTATTTTCGAAGATTCAAATCACGTACATGTGGACTCCTTAATAGGCTTGAAATTTTCATAATTTCACACTCTACATATTGTCGAGTCAACTATTTTAAGATTTTCTAATAACTGAGATGTAGGTTATCTTTTTCTTAACAACATATTGAGGGTGTCCAAATACTTTTTAAAAAAATCTGGAATATTTCAAATTATAGGAATTACTTTTTTTTTACATCTCAACACAGATAAATAAGAATATAGATTTCTGGGCATTAAGAGGGCTTACGACCGTTATAAGCCGGTTTAAGTGATCACATTACACGGTGTAACATTTATCAATTCTAACCACGCTACTCAAATTCTTGGAAGTTCTATATGTATGATCCAATTTCGAAACATTGTACAATAATCACTAGAACTTCACTAGAGACATCTATTGGTGAGATGAAATAAGCTTTATATTGAGCAGAAACTCTTAAATTTTTACGTGAGGTCCGAATCCTAGATTATAAACACACACATAAGAAACAAAAAAAAATATCGTTTTCATTTTTATTGTTAGCTTAGAATTTGACCAGATAATTTATTAACAACATTTTAAATCTGTCCAAATACCTACTTGTACACAAATCTGGATTTTCTCCAATTATAGGAGTTATTTCATATTATTGTTTTGACATCTCAACATAGATGAAGAAGAAAAGGGAAGTCTGGGCATTTTCGTAAGCCCCGTTAATACCGTAGAATGGGGCTACTTTAACTTTGATGTGTTACTTGAGCCCAGTACAAAAAAATATTTAGATCTGTATTTGATCTACAATAATGAACGTATCGACATGATTTATTGTTTCCCTGACAGGTGACACTTATACGTTCATTATTGTAGACCAAATATGGATTTTTTTCTTGTACTGGGCTCAAGTAACACATCAAAGTTCAAGTAGCCCCGTTCTACGGTACTTAAGATTTCCATATACTTATGTATTTATGTTAAGATGTCGAAAAATCATATCTTTTTCTAATTCATATTTTTCTTCTTCTTTTTCATCTCCTTCTTCATCTTTATATAGATCTTGGGATTCTGTATTTGCCGCCACCTCTTAATCTTAACCTCTGAATATCGACTGCCAGCTATCTCTCCACCTTTTCAAAAGTCTGCCTGGGGGTCTACAATCGGAGTTTCCTAGAAGGACGATACGTGGAAGTTTGTCTTCTGACATTCTGTTAACATGCTTATTCTAATATCGCCTTCGTTGTCTTCACCAACCTCACGACATGTTTCATCTTCGATTATTATAGATCGGAGAGTTCTCATCTCAGAGGCTTAAAGTCGGGATTTTATTCTAGAAGTATCTGCTCTTGCTTTAATTTTATAAGTAGCTATTGGTCGAACACATGCTTTGTATGTCTTCATTTTACTCTCAATTCTCATGTGTTTATTCCTGCACACTGAATTTCTGAGGCATTTTGATATAGCTGCACCCTTATTGATTTGTTTTAGAGTCTGACTATGTAGGTTATCATTGGTTTCAAATGGTCACACGATACCAGCTACGTAATAGAAATTGAACTGTGTAAATTTTGTGTTTACATAAATATTTCATACCAAAATAACCCCAAATCCTTTAGAAACTGTTAAGGAAAAGTATAAGGTCATGATAATGGTTTTTTGACTAACCGTTAAATGAAGAAAATAAATTGATTTCTTAAAGTATAACGAAAAATATTTCAGTATTCAATCGAGAAAGGACCAAATTTTTGTCAAATAATACAAAAACTTACCCATTATTTTTTTTACTCTTTTGAATATTTCAAAGGCAAATTGATTTGTTTTATGAAAAATAATTATTGAAGCTGTGTTTATAATTTCTCGTTAATCTAAAAATGGGTCGTTTTTCTATCATCGAGTAATAATGAAGAAAGCAGTAAAAAATTAATTGTTTTATTAATTGATTTGGCAGTTACTTTGTGGTTATATCTAAATACTTTAAATTAATTTTTCAAAATCAACCACAAAAATATTGGTGTGATTGTGATGTACATATTAAAGTACAATATTGTTATATTTACCATAAAATAAGAAGATTTTAAAAAAATTATTTAAAATATCATTATTTTGGTTAACCTTTGATATTTTCATTCTCCTTAGGTTAAACAAAAAAATAAATAATAAAAGTTGATATTTAAATGTCGATTTGTTTTGTCCAGTAGCTGTTTATTTCTGGACGCTTTTTTTCTTGGCAGTGTATTTTTATTTTTAATTTTTATTTTATTCTGGGGTTCCAACTACACCAGTTATTCTTGAAAATGGAATCCAAAAAAGAGTTTTATTTGCACATTTTTTCATCAGTCATATGACTTTTATATAAAAGTATATTCATCTTGCAGGAAAATTTTTAATATATAATTACAAAAATAAATGTTGTTTTTTTTTTATAAAGAATAAATAACAAGCTTCTTATTTAATACGCAAGGAAACAAAATAATTTATAATGTTCATTTTCATTGGTCATGCCGAATTTTCCAGACAGATATTTTTACTCCGGAATATGTTTTAATATAATGAAAGTATGACTAGTAAAATGTTTGTTATATTTTCTCATAAAACTGACATTAATTTCTGTTCATAGTGAGGTAGACCAGATGTTATAATTTTATAGTATGCTTATCAAGCAAGCCGGATTTGATAGAGTGCTCATCTTAGGATAAAAAATTGCTATACATACTATTTCATCTTTTACTGTGAAATGTTCCAGAACACAATATAATTAAACAATGATATTGTTGAAGGGATAAAAAGTCTATTATAACCTTAACTCGTATTTTTGTTTGTGTATTTGTGTATACATGTATATTATTTTTTGACATCTCATCAAAGATGAAAAAGAATATGGAAGTCTGGGCATTTACGGGGCTGACGACCGTCATAGGCTGGTTTAAGTTATCACTTTACACACGTGTAACATTCACCAATTCTACCCATTATTGACAACCACACTACTCAAATTCTTGGAAGTTCTATAGATATGAACCAATTAAGAAACCTTGTTCTTGAATCACTTGAACTTCACTAGAGACATCTGTTGGTGAGATGTAATGAAGCTTTTTTATTAAGCAGAAACTCTTATATTAGTATGTGAGATCCGAATCCTGGATTATAATCACACATATAGATGTCTCTAGTGAAGTTCTAGTAATTCAAGAACAAGGTTTCTAAATTGGTTCATATATATAGAACTTCCAAGAATTTGAGTAGTGTGGTTGTCAATAATGGGTAGAATTGGTGAATGTTACACGTGTGTAAAGTGATCACTTAAACTAGCCTATAACGGTCGTCAGCCCCGTAAATGCTTAGACTTTCATATTCTTCTTCATCTTTGATGAGATGTCAAAAAATAATATGAAAATAACTCCTGTAATTGCAGATAATCCAGATTTTGTGAACAAGTATTTGGACACACTCAAAATGTTGTAAATATATATATATATATATATATATATATATATATATATATATATATATATATATATATATATATATATATATATATATATATATATATATATATATATATATATATATATATATATATATATATATATATATATATATATATATATATATATATATATTATATATATATATATATATATATATATATATATATATATATATATATATATATATATATATATATATATATATATATATATATATATATATATATATATATATATATATATATATATATATATATATATATTTATATAAATATATATACATATATATATATATATATATATATATATACATATATATATATATATATATATATATATATATATATATATATATATATATATTAATATATATATATATATATATATATATATATATATATATATATATATATATATATATATATATATATATATACATATATATATATATATATATATATATATATATATATATATATATATATATATATATATATATATATATATATATATATATATATAAATACATACATATATATATATATATATATATATATATATATATATATATATATATATACATACATATATATATATATATATATAAATATAAATATTATTATATATATATATATATATATATATATATTATATATATATATATATATATATATATATATATATATATATATATATATATATATATACATATATATATATATATATTATATATATATATATAATATATATTATATATATATATATATATATATATATATATATATATATATATATATATATATATATATATATATATATATAATATATATATATATATATATATATATATATATATATATATATATATATATATATATATATATATATATATATATATATATATATATTTATATAAATATATATACATATATATATATATATATATATATATATATATATATATATATATATATATATATATATATATATATATATATACATATATATATATATATATATATATATATATATATATATATATATATATATAAATATATATATATATATATATATATATATATATATATATATATATATATATATAAATATATATATATATATACAGTATCTACTCAATGAATTAGGGCCACGCAGAATTTCGCGCAATTTCTCAATTCAAACAGGAATAACTCAGAGAAAACCTTGAATAAAACAACATTGAATTTTATTTACACATGAACACTTTATTACGCTTAAATTATGCATATATTTTCATATAAATATAGTTAGTATTTAGTATTTCCACCTTTGGCAGAAATAACTGCCTCAATTCTTTTTGGCATACTTAAAATGCACTGTTTTATGATGTTTTTATTTCTTCGTCTTCTGAACAAATTTTTTGAATATTTTTTTTTAGACAGTCTACTGTCGGATTTGGAAATGAGTATACCTTATTTTTTAACATGCTCCATACGTTTTCTATAGGATTAAGGTCCGGAGAATTTCCAGGCCAGGGGAGCAAAGGCAGATTTTTGTTAGACAAAAATTTTATTATTGATTTAGCCCGGTGGCAAGGTGCCCCATCCTGCATGAAGGTGTATGGACCTTCTGTTGGGTCGAGTGTATGGTAGAAGGGCAATAAAATTCGTTCGAGGACCTGCTTATAGGAATTTTAGTTCATTGTTGTTTCCACGAAAAACAACGACCCAGGTAAATTGTTAATAATACATGACCATATCATTGTTGCAGGGGGGTGTTTGATAACTTTTACCACACAGGCCTCATTGTAACGTTCCATTGGTGTTCTCCTGACGAATCAACGGCTCTCTGTCACGGCTTCTAACCGGCACTCATCACTAAAGATGACCTGAAAAATAATGAAAATTTAAGTTTAATTCAAATATATAAGTTTATTTACTAAAATGATATGTTGAAAATTCAATTTAAATAAATACCTTTTTCCAATCATCTACCGAGTAATTTCGATGTAGCCTGGCCCATTTTAATCGATCCGCTTTCATTCGTGGTGTCAATTTTGGTACTTTTACAGGGCGCCTGCATTTCAGATTTACTTCGTAAAGACGTCGCCTCAGTGTTGATACCGATATATTTATACCCTCTTCTTCCAATTTTATTTTTAATGTTTTTGCTGATGCACTACGGTTTTCTAAGGCACTTTGAACGATTTTTCGATCAGTCCTCGGTGTTGTTTTTCTAATCCTACGACAGTTCTTTCACCGATTGCTGGTGACGGGTGACTGATTTTTTATTGATTTTGAAATTCTGTCCACTGTTTGACGAGAAACGTTTTCTTTTTTTGAAATTTCTCTATTGGATAGTATTTCTAATTTCAATAGCACTATAACACTAGACTTTTTTTCCTCAGAAATGTCTTTACTTTTTCCCATTTTGTCTTTTTTTAAAAAAACACTTGTGTTTACAAAAAAAAGTTATACTTTATGAACTAAAATTAAAAATTAAGTTTTTTTCACAAGACACGATAACTATATAACCTCTCTGAACAAAACAACAACCAGAACTCAAGAAACTTCACTAATAAATGAGATAGGACTATTTTTTGAACTTTCAACTATCTGTCTACCTGTGCTAATTAGGGACCTTTCTCAGAAAAAGGGTTTAAATTTTTTAAAGGCTTAAATAATCCAGGTATATTTTACATATTATTGAAGGTAATATACATGATATTAGATGTCAATAGAAAACTTAAAGTATTTATGTAAAATAAATATAATAATCCAAAAGATTTCAGAGTATTCAAAAAAATAATGGGTGG
Organism: Brachycentrus maculatus; assembly: GCF_059751285.1. Taxonomy (NCBI): domain Eukaryota; kingdom Metazoa; phylum Arthropoda; class Insecta; order Trichoptera; family Brachycentridae; genus Brachycentrus; species Brachycentrus maculatus. The sequence continues at coordinate 81,060 of NW_028280854.1, forward strand.
CCCTAATTCATTGAGTAGATACTGTATATATATATATATATATATATATATATATATATATATATATATATATATATATATATATATATATATATATATATATATATATATATATATATATATATAAATACATACATATATATATATATATATATATATATATATATATATATACATACATATATATATATATATAAATATTTATATATATATATATATATATAATATATATATATATATATATATATATATATATATATATATATATATATATATATATATATATATATATATAATATATATATATATATATATATATATATATATAAATATATATATATATATATAATATATATATATATATATATATATATATATATATATATATTATATATATATATATATATATATATATATATATATATATATATATATATATATCTACATAAAAACGAGATAAAGTCAACCTGTA